>NW_026735424.1:0-129823 GCF_949786415.1 Peromyscus eremicus
CTCTTCTACTCTACTGTGTTTCCTATGGGGTCTGAACAGTGAGCTTGCTCAGAACCAAAGAACTGTGCATCCTACAAACAAGGGCCATATCTAGTTCAACTCTGCTTAGGAAACTGACAAGAACAGTAGCTCCTCTTCAGTCCAATAAACTGTACTTGCTGGGAACAGACGCCAGTGCTATTTGCACTGTGTATGACAATGGGAGTGCAATAGTGTCTTTCCTTACCAGAAAACAACTCTTGCTCGTAGGACCAGAAACTGCATGGGATTCAACTCCATTTAAAACTGGGAAAAAAACGCTAGCTCGCTTTACAAGAAACACACTCTGCTTTTGAGAAATGAGCACTCTTCTACCCTACTGTGTTTTTATGGGGTCCGAACAGTGAGCTTGTTCAGAAAAAAAGAACCGTGCTTCCCACACACGGGCCATATCTAGTTCAACTCTGCTTAGGAAACTGACAAGAGCAGTAGCTTCTCTTCAGTCCAATACACTGTACTTGGTGGAAACAGACGCGAGTGCTATTTGCACTGTGTATTGCAATAGGAGCTCAATAGTGACTCTTCTTATCAGAAAACATCTCTTGCTCGTAGGACCAGAAACTGCATGGGATTCAACTCCATTTCTGACTGGGAAACAAATGCTAGCTCGCCTTACAAGAAACTCACTCTGCTTTTGAGAAAAGAGCACTCCCCTACTCTACTGTGTTTACTAGGGTTCCAAACAGTGAGCTTGCTCAGACAAAAGAACTATGCTTCCTACACACACGGGCCATATCTACTTCAACTCTGCTTAGGAAACTGACAAGAACAGTAGCTCCTCTTCAGTCCAATACACTGTAATTGCTGGGAACAGACGCCAGTGCTATTTGCACTGTGTATGGCAATAGGAGCGCAATAGTGACTCTTCTTATCAGAAAACAACTCTTGCTCGTAGGCCCAGAAACTGCATGGGATTCAACTCCATTTAGGTCAGGGAAACAAACACTAGCTCTCCTTACAAGAAACACACTTTGCTTTTGAGAAAGGAGCACTCCTCTACTCTACTTTGTTTCCTATGGGGTCTGAACAGGGAGCTTGCTCAGAACAAAAGAACTGTGCTTCCTACACACACGAGACATATCTAATTCAACTCTGCTTAGGAAACTGAAAGAACAGTAGCACCTCTTCAGTCCAATACACTGTACTTGCTGGGAACAGACGCGAGTGCTATTTGCACTGTGTATGGAAATGGGAACTCAATAGTGACTTTCCTTACCAGAAAATCACTCTTGCTCGTAGGAGCAGAAACTGCATGGGATTCAACTCCATTTCTGACTGGGAAACAAACACTAGCTCGCCTTACAAGAAACACACTCTGCTTTTGAGAAAGAGCACTCTTCTACTCTACTGTGTTTCCTATTGGGTCGGAACAGTGAGCTTTCTCAGAACAAAAGAACTGTGCTTCCTACACACAGGGGCCATATCTAGTTCAACACTGCTTAGGAAACTGACAAGAACCGTAGCTCCACTTCAGTCCAATACACTGTCCTTGCTGGGAACAGACGCGAGTGCTATTTGCACTGTGAATGGCAATGGCAGTGCAATAGTGACTCTTCTTACCAGAAAACAACCCTTGCTTGTAGGACCAGAAACTGCATGTGATTCAACTCCATTTAGGACTGGGAAACAAATGCTAGCTCGCCTTACATGAAACACACTCTGCTTTTGAGAAAAGAGCACTCTTCTACTCTACTGTGTTTCCTATGTGTTCCGAACAGTGAGCTTGCTCAGAACAAAAAAACTGTGCTTCCTAGACACACGGCCATATCTAGTTCAAGTCTGCTTAGGAACCTGACAAGAACAGTAGATCCTCTTCAGTCCAATACACTGTACTTGCTGGGAACAGACGCCAGTGCTATTTGTCCTGTGTATGGCAATGGCAGCGCAATAGTGACTCTTCTTACCAGAAAACAACCCTTGCTCGTAGGACCAGAAACTGCATGTGATTCAACTCCATTTAGGACTGGGAAACAAATGCTAGCTCACCTTACATGAAACACACTCTGCTTTTGAGAAAAGAGAACTCTTCTACTCTACTGTGTTTCCTGTGGGGTCCGAACAGTGAGCTTGCTCAGAACAAAAGAACTGTGCTTCCTACACACACGGGCCATATCTAGTTCAACTCTCCTTAGGAAACTGACAAGAACAGTAGCTCCTCTTCAGCCCGATACACTGTACTTGCTGGGAACAGACGCGAGTGCTATTTGCACTGTGTATGGCAATTGGAGCATAATAGTGACTCGTCTTACCAGAAAAAAACTCTTGCTCGTAGGACAAAAAACTGCATGTGACTCAACTCCATTTAGGACTGGGAAACAAACGCTAGATCGCCTTACAAGAAACACACTCTGCTTTAGAGAAAAGAGCACTCTTCTACTCTACTGTGTTTCCTATGGGGCCAGAGCAGTGAGCTTGCTCAGAACATAAGAACTGTGTTTCATACACACACGGGCCATATCTAGTTGAACTCTTCTTAGGAACCTGACAAGAACAGTATCTCCTCTTCAGTCCAATACACTGTAATTGCTGGGAACAGACGCATGTGCTATTTGCACTGTGTATGGCAATGGGAGCGCAATAGTGACTTTCCTTACCAGAAAACAACTCTTGCTCATAGGACCAGAAACTGCATGTGATTCCACTCCATTTAGGACTGGGAAACAAATGCTAGCTCGCCTAACAAGAAACACACTCTGCATTTGAGAAAAGAGCACTCTTGTACTCTACTGTGTTTCCTATAGGGCCAGAACAATGAGCTTGCTCAGAACAAAAGAAATGTGCTTCCTACAAGCACGGGCCATATCTAGTTCAACTCTGCTTAGGAAACTAACAAGAAAAGAGCTCCTCTTCAGTCCAATACACTGTACTTGCTGTGAACAGACGCGAGTGCTATTTGCACTGTGTATGGCAATGGGAGCACAATAGTGACTCTTCTTACCAGAAAACAACTCTTGCTCGTAGGACCAGAAACTGCATGTGACTCAACTCCATTTAGTACTGGGAAACAAACGCTATCTCTTCTTACTAGAAACACACTCTGCTTTTGAGAAAAGAGCACTCTTCTACTCTACTGTGTTTCCTATGGGGTCCGAACAGTGAGCTTGCTCAGAACAAAAGAACTGTGCTTCCTACAACCACGGCCATATCTAGATAAATTCTGCTTAGGAAACTGACAAGAACAGTAGCTCCTCTTCAGTCCAATGCACTGTACATGCTGGGAACCGACACCAGTTCTATTTGCCCTGTGTATGGCAAAGGAAGCGCAATAGTGACTTTCCTTACAAGAAAACAACTCTTGCTCATAGGACCAAAAACTGCATGTGTCTCAACTCCTTTTAGGACTGGGAAACAAATGCTAGCTCGCCTTACAAGAAACTCACTCTGCTTTTGAGAAAAGAGCACTCTTCTACTCTACTGTGTTTCCTATTGGGTCCGAACAGTGAGCTTGCTCAGAACAAAGAACTGTGCTTCCTACACACACGGGCCATATCTAGTTCAACTCTGCTTAGGAAACTGACAAGAACAGTAGCTCCTCTTCAGTCCAATACACTGTACTTGCTGGGAACAGACACATGTGCTATTTGCCCTGTGTATGACAATGGGAGCGCAATAGTGACTCTTCTTACCAGAAAACAACTCTTGCTCATAGGACCAGAAACTGCATGGGATTCAACTCCATTTCTGACTGGGAAACAAACACTAGCTCTCCTTACAAGAAACACACTCTGCTTTTGAGTAAAGTGCACTGTTATATTCTACTGTGTTTCCTATGGGGTCCGAACAGTGAGCTTGCTCAGAACAAAAGAACTGTGCTTCCTACACACACGGGCCATATCTAATTCAACTCTGTTTAGGAAACTGACAAGAACAGTAGCTCCTCTTCAGTCCAATACAGTGTACTTGCTGGGAACAGACGCGAGTGCTATTTGCACTGTGTATGGTAATGGGAACTCAATAGTGACTTTCCTTACCAGAACACAACTCTTGCTTGTAGGACCGAAAACTGCATGTGATTCAACTCCATTTAGGACTGGGAAACAAACGCTAGCTCGCCTTACAAGAAACAGACTCTGCTTTTGAGAAAAGAGCACTCTTCTACTCTACTGTGTTTCCTATGTGGCCAGAACAGTGAGCTTGCTCAGAACAAAAGAACTGTGCTTCCTACACACACGGCCATATCTAGATCAATTCTGCTTAGGAACCTGACAAAAACAGTAGATTCTTTTCAGTCCAATACACTTTACATGCTGGGAAGAGACGCGAGTGCTATTTGCCCTGTGCATGACAATGGGAGCGCAATAGTGACTCTTCTTACCAGAAAACAACTCTTGCTCGTAGGACCAAAAACTGCATGTGATTCAACTCCTTTTAGGACTGGGAAACAAATGCTAGCTCGCCTTACAAGAAACACACTCCTCTTTTGAGAAAAGAGCACGCTTCTACTCTACTTTTTTTCCTATGGGGTCTGAACAGTGAGCTTGCTCAGAACAAAAGAACTGTGCGTCCTACATACATGGGCCATATCTAGTTCAACTCTGCTTAGGAAACTGACAAGATCAGTAGCTCCTCTTCAGTCCAATACACTGTACTTGCTGGGAACAGACATGAGTGTTTTTTGCACTGTGTATGGCAATGGGAGCACAATAGTGACTTTCCTTACCAGAAAACAACTCTTGCTCGTAAACAAAAAACTGCATGTGATTCAACTCCATTTAGGACTTGGAAACAAACGCTAGCTCGCCTTACAAGAAACTCACTCTGCTTTTGAGAAAAGAGCACGCTTCTACTCTACTGTGTTTCCTATGGGGTCCGAACAGTGAGCTTGCTCAGAACAAAAGAACTGTGCTTCCTACAAGCACGGGCCATATCTAGTTCAACTCTGCTTAGGAAACTGACAAGAAAAGAGCTCCTCTTCAGTCCAATACACTGTACTTGCTGTGAACAGACGCGAGTGCTATTTGCACTGTGTATGGCAATGGGAGAACAATAGTGACTTTCCTTACCAGAAAACAACTCTTGCTCGTAGGACAAAAAACTGCATGTGTCAACTCCATTTAAAACTGGAAAATAAACGCTAGCTCGCCTTACAAGAAACACACTCTGCTTATGAGAAAAGAGCACACTCTACTCTACTGTGTTTCCTATGGGTCCCGAACAGTGAGCTTGCTCAGAACAGAAGAACTGTGCTTCCTACACACACGGCCATATCTAGTTAAATTCTGCTTAAAAAACTGACAAGAACAGTAGCTCCTCTTCAGTCCAATACACTATACTTGCTGGGAACAGTCGCGTGTGCTATTTGCCCTGTGTATGACAATGGGAGCGCAATAGTGACTCTTCTTTCCAGAAAACAACTCTTGCTCGTAGGACCAGAAACTGCATGAGATTCAACTCCATTTCTGACTGGGAAACAAACACTAGCTCTCCTTACAAGAAACACACTCTGCTTTTGAGAAAAGAGCACTCTTCTACTCTACTGTGTTTCCTGTGGAGTCTGAACAGTGAGCTTGCTCAGAACAAAAGAACTGTGCTTCCTACACACACGGGCCATATCTAATTCAACTCTGCTTTGGAAACTGACAAGAAAAGAGCTCCTCTTCAGGCCAATACACTGTACTTGCTGTGAATAGACGCGAGTGCTATTTGCACTGTGTATGGCAAAGGAACGCAATAGTGACTTTCCTTACCAGAACACAAATCTTGCTCGTAGGACCGAAAACTGCATGTGTCTCAACTCCTTTTAGGACTGGGAAACAAATTCTAGCTCACCTTACAAGAAACACACTCTGCTTTTGAGAAAAGAGCACTCTTCTACTGTACTGTGTTTCCTAAGTTTCCGAACAGTGACTTGTTCAGAACAAAAGAACTGTGCTTCCTACACACACGGGCCATATCTAGTTCAACTCCGCTTAGGAAGCTGACAAGATCAGTAGCTCTTCTTCAGTCCAATACACTGTACTTTCTGGGAACAGACGCGTGTGCTATTTGCACTGTGTATGTCAATGGAAGCGCAATAGTTACTTTCCTTACCAGAAAACAACTCTTGCTCGTAGGACCAGAAACTGCATGTTATTCAACTCCATTTCTGACTGGGAAACAAACACTAGCTCTCCTTACAAGAAACACACTCTGCTTTTGAGAAAAGAGCACTCTTCTACTCTACTGTATTTCCTATGGGGTCCGAACAGTGAGCTTGCTCAGAACAAAAGAACTGTGCTTCCTACACACACGGGCCATATCTAATTCAACTCTGCTTAGGACACTGACAAGAACAGTAGCTCCTCTTCAATCCAATACACTGTACTTGCTGGGAACAGACGCGTGTGATATTTGCACTGTGTATGTTAATGGGAACTCAATATTGACTTTCCTTACCAGAACACAACTCTTGCTCGTAGGACCGAAAACTGCATGTGCTTCAACTCCATTTAGAACTGGGAAATAAACGCTAGCTCGCCTTACAAGAAACAGACTCTGCTTTTGAGAAAAGAGCACTCTTCTACTCTACTGTGTTTCCTATATGGCCAGAACAGTGAGCTTGCTCAGAAAAAAAGAACTGTGCTTCCTACACACACGGCCATATCTAGATCAATTCTGTTTAGGAAACTGACAAGAACAGTAGATCCACTTCAGTCCAATACACAGTACAAGCTGGGAACAGACATCAGTGCTATTTGCACTGTGTATGACAATGGGACCGCAATAGTGTCTCTTCTTACCAGAAAACAACTCTTGCTTGTAGGACCAGAAACTGCATGTGATTCAACTCCATTTCTGACTGGGAAAAAACACTAGCCTGGCTTACAAGAAACAGACTCTGCTTTTGAGAAAAGAGCACTCTTCTACTCTACACTGTTTCCTATGGAATCCGAACAGTGAGCTTACTCAGAACAAAAGAACTGTGCTTCCTACATACACGGGCCATATCTAGTTCAACGCTTCTTAGGAAACTGACAAGAACAGTAGCTCCTCTTCAGTCCAATACACTGTACTTGCTGGGAACAGACGCCAGGGCTATTTGCACTGTGTATTGCAAAGGGAGCGCAATAGTGACTTTCCTTACCAGAAAACAACTCTTTCTTGGAGGAACAAAAACTGCATGTGATTCAACTCCATTTAGGACTTGGAAACAAACGCTAGCTCGCCTTACAAGTAACACATTCTGCTTTTGAGAAAAGAGCAGTAATTTACTCTAATGTGTTTCCTATAGGGCCAGAACAGTGAGCTTGCTCAGAACAAAAGAACTGTGCTTCCTAAACACACGGCCATATCTAGTTCAACTCTGCTTAGGAAACTGACAAGAACAGTAGCTCCTCTTCAGTCCAATACACCTTACTTGCTTGGAACAGACGCGAGTGCTATTTGAACAGTGTATGGGAATGGGAGCACAATAGTGACTTTCCTTACCAGAAAACAACTCTTGCTCGTAGGACCAGAAATTGCATGTGATTCAACTCCATTTAGGACTGGGAAACAAACGCTAGCTCACCTTACAAGAAACACACTCTGATTGTGAGAAAAGAGCACTCTTCTACTCTAATGTGTTTCCTATAGGGCCACAACAGTGAGCATGCTCAGAACAAAAGAACTGTGCTTCCTACACACACGGCCATATCTAGTTCAATTCTGCTTAGGAAACTGACGAGAACAATAGATCCTCTTCAATCCAATACACTGTACATGCTGGGAACAGACGTCAGTGCTATTTGCCCTGTGTATGACAATGGGAGCACAATAGTGACTCTTCTTACCAGAAAACAACTCTTGCTCTTAGGACCAGAACCTGCATGTGATTCAACTCCATTTAGGACTGGGAAACAAATGCTAGCTGGCCTTACAAGAAACACACTCTGCTTTTGAGAAAAGAGCACTCTTCTACTCTAATGTGTTTCCGACAGGCCAGAAGAGTGAGCTTGCTCAGAAAAAAAGAACAGTGCTTCCTACACACACGGGCTATATCTAGTTCAACTCTGCTTAGGAAACTGACAAGAACAGTAGATCCTCTTCAGTCCAATACACTGTACTTGCTGGGAACAGAGGCCAGTGCTATTTGCCCTGTGTATGACAATGGGAGCGCAAGAGTGACTCTTCTTACCAGAAAACAAATCATGCTCATAGGACCAGAAACTCAATGGGATTCACTCCGTTTAGGTACTGGAAACATACGCTAGCTCGCCTTACAAGAAACACACACTACCTTTGAGAAAAGAGCACTCTTCTACTCTACTGTGTTTCCTATGGGGTCTGAACAGTGAGCTTGCTCAGAACCCAAGAACTGTGCATCCTACAAACAAGGGCCATATCTAGTTCAACTCTGCCTAGGAAACTGACAAAAACAGTAGCTCCTCTTCAGTCCAATACTCTGTACTTGCTGGGGACAGACGCCAGTGCTATTTGCACTGTGTATGACAATGGGAGTGCAATAGTGTCTTTCCTTACCAGAAAACAACTCTTGCTCGTAGGACCAGAAACTGCATGGGATTCAACTCCATTTAAAACTGGGAAACAAACGCTAGTTCGCTTTACAAGAAACACACTCTGCTTTTGAGAAATGAGAACTCTTCTACCCTACTGTGTTTTTATGGTTTCCGAACAGTGAGCTTGCTCAGAAAAAAAGAACCGTGCTTCCCACACACGGGCCATATCTAGTTCAACTTTGCTTAGGAAACTGACAAGAGCAGTAGCTTTTCTTCAGTCCAATACACTGTACTTGGTGGAAACAGACACAAGTGCTATTTGCACTGTGTATTGCAATTGGAGCTCAATAGTGACTCTTCTTATCAGAAAACATCTCTTGCTCGTAGGACCAGAAACTGCATGGGATTCAACTCCATTTCTGACTGGGAAACAAACGCTAGCTCGCCTTACAAGAAACTCACTCTGCTTTTGAGAAAAGAGCACTCTCCTACTCTACTGTGTTTACTAGGCTTCCAAACAGTGAGCTTGCTCAGACAAAAGAACTATGCTTCCTACACACACGGGCCATATCTAGTTCAACTCTGCTTAGGAAACTGACAAGAACAGTAGCTCCTCTTAAGTCCAATACACTGTACTTGCTGGGAACAGACTCCAGTGCTATTTGCACTGTGTATGGCAATAGGAGCGCAATAGTGACTCTTCTTATCAGAAAACAACTCTTGCTCGTAGGCCCAGAAACTGCATGGGATTCAACTCCATTTAGGACAGGGAAACAAACACTAGCTCTCCTTACAAGAAACACACTCTGCTTTTGAGAAAAGAGCACTCTTCTACTCTACTGTGTTTCCTATGTGTTCCGAAAAATGAGCTTGCTCAGAACAAAAAAACTGTGCTTCCTACACACAAGGCCATATCTAGTTCAATTCTGCTTAGGAACCTGACAAGAACAGTAGATCCTCTTCAGTCCAATACACTGTACTTGCTGGGAACAGACGCCAGTGCTATTTGTGCTGTGTATGGCAATGGCAGCGCAATAGTGACTCTTCTTCCCAGAAAACAACCCTTGCTCGTAGGACGAGAAACTGCATGTGATTCCACTCCATTTAGGACTGGGAAACAAATGCTAGCTCGCCTTACATGAAACACACTCTGCTTTTGAGAAAAGAGCACTCTTCTACTCTACTGTGTTTCCTGTGGGGCCAGAGCAGTGAGCTTACTCAGAACATAAGAACTGTGCTTCCTATACACACGGGCCATATATAGTTCAACTCTGCTTAGGAACCTGACAAGAACAGTAGCATATCTTCAGTCCAATACACTGTAATTGCTGGGAACAGATGCATGTGCTATTTGCACTGTGTATGGCAATGGCAGCACAATAGTGACTCTTCTTACCAGAAAACAACTCTTGCTTGTAGGACCAGAAACTGCATGTGATTCAACTCCATTTAGGACTAGGAATCAAACGCTAGCTCGCCTTACAAAAACACACTCTGCTTTTGAGAAAAGAGCACTCTTCTACTCTACTGTGTTTCCAATAGGGCCAGAACAGTGAGCTTGTTCAGAACATAAGAACTGTGCTTTCTACACACACGAGCCATATCTAGTTCAACTCTGCTTAGGAAACTGACAAGAACAGTAGCTCCTCTTCAGTCCGATACACTGTACTTCCTGGGAATAGACGTGAGAGCTATTTGCACTATGTATGGCAAGGGGAGCGCAATAGTGACTCTTCTTACCAGAAAACAACCCTTGCTTGTAGGACCAGAAACTGCATGTGATTCAACTCCATTTAGGACTGGGAAACAAATGCTAGCTCGCCTCACATGAAACACACTCTGCTTTTGAGAAAAGAGCACTCTTCTACTCTACTGTGTTTCCTATGTGTTCCGAACAGTGAGCTTGCTCAGAACAAAAAAACTGTGCTTCCTACACACACGGCCATATCTAGTTCAAGTCTGCTTAGGAACCTGACAAGAACAGTAGATCCTCTTCAGTCCAATACACTGTACTTGCTGGGAACAGACGCCAGTGCTATTTGTCCTGTGTATGGTAATGGCAGCGCAATAGTGACTCTTCTTACCAGAAAACAACCCGTGCTCGTAGGACCAGAAACTGCATGTGATTCCACTCCATTTAGGACTGGGAAACAAATGCTAGCTCGCCTACCAAGAAACACACTCTGCTTTTGAGAAAAGAGCACTCTTCTACTCTACTGTGTTTCCTATAGGGCCAGAACAATGAGCTTGCTCAGAACAAAAGAACTGTGCTTCCTACACACGGGCCATAACTAGTTCAATTCTGCTTAGGAAACTGACAAGAACAGTAGCTCCTCTTCAGTCTGATACACTGTAATTGCTGGGAACAGTCGCGAGTGCTATTTGCACTGTGTATGGCAATGGGAGTGCAATAGTGACTTTCCTTACCAGAAAACAGCTCTTGCTCGTAGGACCAGAAACTGCATGTGATTCAGCTCCATTTAGGACTGGGAAACAAATGCTAGCTCGCCTTACAAGAAACACACTCTGCTTTTGGGAAAAGAGCACTCTTCTACTCTACTGTGTTTCCTATGGGGTCTGAACACTGAGCTTGCTCAGAACAAAAGAACTGTGCTTCCTACACACACGGCCATATCTAGTTCAACAAAAGAACTGTGCTTTCTACACACACGGGCCATATCTAATTAAACTCTGCTTAGGAAACAAACAAGAACAGTAGCTCCTCTTCAATCCAATACACTGACAAGAACAGTAGATCATCTTCAGTCCAATACACTGTACTTGCGGGGAACAAACGCGAGTGCTATTTGCACTGTGTATGGCATTGGAGCACAATAGTGACTTGTCTTACCAGAAAACAACTCTTGCTCATAGGACAAAAAACTGCATGTGACTCAACTCCATTTAGGACTGGGAAACATACGCTAGCTCGACTTCCAAGAAACATACTCTGCTTTTGAGAAAAGAGCACTCTTCTACTCTACTGTGTTTCCTATGTGTTCCGAACAGTGAGCTTGCTCAGAACAAAAAAACTGTGCTTCCTACACACGGCCATATCTAGTTCAAGTCTGCTTAGGAACCTGACAAGAACAGTAGACCCTCTTCAGTCCAATACACTGTACTTGCTGGGAACAAACGCCAGTGCTATTTGTCCTGTGTATGGCAATGGCAGCACAATAGTGACTCTTCTTACCAAAAAACAACCCTAGCTCGTAGGACCAGAATCTGCATGTGATTCAACTCCATTTAGGACTGGGAAACAAATGCTAGCTCGCCTTACATGAAACACACTCTGCTTTTGAGAAAAGAGCACTCTTCTACTCTACTGTGTTTCCTATGTGTTCCGAACAGTGAGCTTGCTCAGAACAAAAAACCTGTGCTTCCTACACACACGGGCCATATCTAGTTCAACTCTGCTTAGGAAACTGACAAGAACAGTAGCTCCTCTAGAGTCCGATACACTGTACTTGCTGGGAACAGACGCCAGTGCTATTTGCACTGTGTATGGCAATTGGAGCACAATAGTGACTCGTCTTACCAGAAAAAAACTCTTGCTCGTAGGACAAATAACTGCATGTGACTCAACTCCATTTAGGACTGGGAAACAAACGCTAGCTCGCCTTACAAGAAACACACTCTGCTTTTGAGAAAAGAGCACTCTTCTACTCTACTGTGTTTCCTATGTTGTCCTAACAGTGAGCTTGCTCAGAACAAAAGAACTGTGCTTCCTACACACACGGCCATATCTAGTTCAACTCTGCTTAGGAAACTGACAAGAACACTAGATCCTCTTCAGTCCAATACACTGTACTTGCTGGGAACAAATGCCAGTGCTATTAGTCCTGTGTATGGCCGTTGCAGCGCAATAGTGACTCTTCTTACGAGAAAACAACTCTTGCTCGTAGGACCAGAAACTGCATGTGATTCAACTCCATTTAGGACTGGGAAATAAAAGCTAGCTCACCTTACAAGAAACACACTCTGCTTTAGAGAAAAGAGCACTCTTCTACTCTACTGTGTTTCCTATAGGGCCAGAACAGTGAGCTTGCTCAGAACAGAAGAACTGTGCTTCCTACACACGGGCCATATCTCGTTCAACTCTGCTTAGGAAACTGACAAGAACAGTAGCTCCTCTTCAGTCCGATATACTGTACTTGCTGGGAACAGACGCGAGTGCTATTTGCACTGGGTATGGCAAAGGGAGCGCAATAGTGACTTTCCTTACCAGAAAACAACTCTTGCTCGTAAGACCAGAAACTGCATGTGATTCAACTCCATTTAGGACTGGGAAACAAATGCTAGCTCGCCTTACATGAAACACACTCTGCTTTTGAGAAAAGAGCACTCTTCTACTCTACTGTGTTTCCTATGGGGTCTGAACAGTGAGCTTGCTCAGAACTAAAGAACTGTGCTTCCTACACACACGGCCATATCTAGTTCAACTCTGCTTAGGAAACTGACAAGAACAGTAGATCCTCTTCAGTCCAATACACTGTACTTGCTGGGAACAGACACCAGTGCTATTTGTCCTGTGTATGGCAGTTGCAGCGCAATAGTGACTCTTCTTACCAGAAAACAACTCTTGCTCGTAGGACCAGAAACTGCATGTGATTCAACTCCATTTAGGACTGGGAAACAAAAGCTAGCTCACCTTACAAGAAACACACTCTGCTTTAGAGAAAAGAGCACTCTTCTACTCTACTGTGTTTCCTATAGGGCCAGAACAGTGAGCTTGCTCAGAACAAAAGAACTGTGCTTCCTACACACGGGCCATATCTAGTTCAACTCTGCTTAGGAAACTGACAAGAACAGTAGCTCCTCTTCAGTCCGATACACTGTACTTGCTGGGAACAGACGCGAGTGCTATTTGCACTGTGTATGGCAATGGGAGCGCAATAGTGACTTTCCTTACCAGAAAATAAGTCTTGCTCGTAAGACCAGAAACTGCATGTGATTCAACTCCATTTAGGACTGGGAAACAAATGCTAGCTCGCCTTACATGAAACACACTCCGATTATGAGAAAAGAGCACTCTTCTACTCTACTGTGTTTCCTATGTATTCCGAACAGTGAGCTTGCTCAGAACAAAAAAACTGTGCTTCCTACACACACGGGCATATCTAGTTCAAGTCTGCTTAGGAACCTGACAAGAACAGTAGATCCTCTTCAGTCCAACACACTGTACTTGCTGGGAACAGACGCCAGTGCTATTTGTCCTGTGTATGGCAATGGCAGTGCAATAGTGTCTCTTCTTACCAGAAAACAACTCTTGCTCGTAGTACCAGAAAGTGCATGTGATTCCACTCCATTTAGGACTGGGAAACAAACGCTAGCTCGCCTTACAAGAAACACACTCTGCTTTAGAGAAAAGAGCACTCTTCTACTCTACTGTGTTTCCTATAGGGCCAGAACAGTGAGCTTGCTCAGAACAAAAGAACTGTGCTTCCTACACACGGGCCATATCTAGTTCAACTCTGCTTAGGAAACTGACAAGAACAGTAGCTCCTCTTCAGTCCGATACACTGTACTTGCTGGGAACAGACGCAGGTGCTATTTGCACTGTGTATGGCAATGGGAGCGCAATAGTGACTTTCCTTACCAGAAAACAACTCTTGCTCTTAAGACCAGAAACTGCATGTGATTCAACTCCATTTAGGACTGGGAAACAAATGCTAGCTCGCCTTACATGAAACACACTCTGCTTTTGAGAAAAGAGCACTCTTCTACTCTACTGTGTTTCCTATGGGATCCGAACAGTGAGCTTGCTCAGAACAAAAGAACTGTGCGTCCTACACACACGGCCATATCTAGTTCAAGTCTGCTTAGGAAACTGACAAGAACACTAGATCCTCTTCAGTCCAATACACTGTACTTGCTGGGAACAGACGCCAGTGCTATTTGTCCTGTGTATGGCAATGGCAGTGCAATAGTGACTCTTCTTACCAGAAAACAACTCTTGCTCGTAGGACCTGAAACTGCATGTGATTCCACTCCATTTAGGACTGGGAAACAAACGCTACCTCGCCTTACAAGAAACACACTTTGCTTTTGAGAAAATAGCACTCTTCTACTCTACTGTGTTTCCTATGGGGTCCGAACAGTGAGCTTGCTCAGAACAAAAGAACTGTGCTTCCTACACACACGGGCCATATCTAGTTCAACTCTGCTTAGGAAACTGACAAGAACAGTAGCTCCTCTTCCGTCCAATACACTGTACTTGCGGGGAACAGACGCGAGTGCTATTTGCACTGTGCATGGCAATTGGAGCACAATAGTGACTCGTCTTACCAGAAAACAACTCTTGCTCGTAGGACAAAAAACTGAATGTGGCTCAACTCCATTTAGGACTGGGAAACAAACGCTAGCTCGCCTTACAAGAAAGACATTCTGCTTTTGAGTACAGAGCACTCTTCTACTCTACTGTGTTTCCTATAGGGCCAGAACAGTGAGCTTGCTCAGAACAAAGAACTGTGGTTCCTACACACGGCCATATCTAGTTCAATTCTGCTTAGGAACCTGACAAGGACAGTAGATCATCTTCAGTCCAGTACACTGTAATTGCTGGGAACAGTCACCAGTGCTGTTTGTCCTGTGTATGGCAATGGCAGCGCAATAGTGACTCTTCATACCAGAAAACAACTCTTGCTCGTAGGACCAGAAACTGCATGTGCTTCAACTCTATTTAGGACTGGGAAACAAATGCTAGCTCGCCTTACATGAAACACACTCTGCTTTTGAGAAAAGAGCACTCTTCTAATCTACTGTGCTTCCTATGGGGTCCGAACAGTGAGCTTACTCAGAACAAAAGAACTGTGCTTCCTACACACACGGGCCATATCTAGTTCAACTCTGCTTAGGAAACTGACAAGAACAGTAGATCTTCTTCAGTCCAATACAGTGTAGTTGCTGGGAACAGACGGGAGGGCTATTTGCACTGTGTATGGCAATGGGAGCGCAATAGTGACTTTCCTTACCAGAAAACAACTCTTGCTCGTAGGACCAGAAACTGCATGTGATTCCACTCCATTTAGGACTGGGAAACAAACGGTAGCTCAACTTCCAAGATACACACTTTGCTTTTGAGACAAGAGCACTCTTCTACTCTACTGTGTTTCCTATATTTTCCGAACAGTGAGCTTGCTCAGAAAAAAAAAAACTGTGCTTCCTTCTCACACGGCCATATCTAGTTCAAGTCTGCTTAGGAACCTGACAAGAACAGTAGATCCTCTTCAGTCCAATACACTGTAATTGCTGCGAACAGACTCCAGTGCTATTTGTCCTGTGTATGGCAATGGCAGCACAATAGTGACTCTTCTTACCAGAAAACAACTCTTGCATGTAGGACCAGAAACTGCATGTGATTCAACTCCATTTAGGACTGGGAAACAAAAGCTAGCTCACCTTGCAAGAAACACACTCTGCTTTAGAGAAAAGAGCACTCTTCTACTCTACTGTGTTTCCTATAGGGCCAGAACAGTGAGCTTGCTCAGAACAAAAGAACTGTGCTTCCTACACACAGGCCATATCTCGTTCAACTCTGCTTAGGAAACTGACAAGAACAGTAGCTCCTCTTCAGTCCGATACACTGTACTTGCTGGGAACAGACGCGAGTGCTATTTGCACTGTGTATGGCAATGGGAGCGCAATAGTGTCTTTCCTTACCAGAAAACAACTCTTGCTCGTAAGACCAGAAACTGCATGTGATTCAACTCCATTTAGGACTGGGAAACAAACTCTAGCTCGCCTTACATGAAACACAATCTGCTTTTGAGAAAAGAGCACTCTTCTTCTCTACTGTGTTTCCTATGGGGTCCGAACAGTGAGCTTGCTCAGAACAAAAAAACTGTGCTTCCTACACACACGGCCATATCTAGTTCAAGTCTGCTTAGGAACCTGACAAGAACAGTAGATCCTCTTCAGTCCAATACACTGTACTTGCTGGGAACAGACGCCAGTGCTATTTGTCCTGTGTATGGCAATTGGAGCACAATAGTGACTTGTCTTACCAGAAAACAACTCTTGCTCGTAGGACAAAAAACTGCATGTGACTCAACTCCATTTAGGACTGGGAAACAAACGCTAGCTCGACTTCCAAGAAACACACTCTGCTTTTGATAAAAGAGCACTCTTCTACTCTACTTTGTTTCTTATAGGGCCAGAACAGTGAGCTTGCTCAGAACAAAAAAACTGTGCTTCCTACTCACACGGCCATATCTAGTTCAAGTCTGCTTAGGAACCTGACAAGTACAGTAGATCCTCTTCAGTTCAATACACTGTACTTGCTGGGAACAGACGCCAGTGCTATTTGTCCTGTGTATGGCAAAGGCAGCGCAATAGTTACTCTTCTTAACAGAAAACAACTCTTGCTCTTAGGACCAGAAACTTCATGTGATTCAACTCCATTTAGGACTGGGAAACAAACTCTATCTCGCTTTACAAGAAACACACTCTGTTTTTGAGAAAAGAGCACTCTTCTACTCTACTGTGTTTCCAATAAGGCCAGAACAGTGAGCTTGCTCAGAAAAAAAGAAGTGTGCTTCCTACACACGGGCCATAACTAGTTCAGCTTTGCTTAGGAAACTGACAAGAACAGTAGCTCCTCTGCAGTCCGATACACTGTACTTGCTGGGAACAGACGCGAGTGCTATTTGCACCGTGTATGGCAATGGGAGCGCAATAGTGACTTTCCTTACCAAAAAACAACTCTTGATCGTAGGACCAGAAACTGCATGTGATTCAACTCCATTTAGGCCTGGGAAACAAATGCTAGCTCACCTTACATGAAACACACTCTGCTTTTGAGAAAAGAGCACTCTTCTAATCTACTGTGCTTCCTATGGGGTCCGAACAGTGAGCTTGCTCAGAACAAAAGAACTGTGCTTCCTACACACACGGGCCATATCTAGTTCAACTCTGCTTAGGAAACTGACAAGAACAGTAGATCTTCTTCAGTCCAAAACACTGTACTTGCGGGGAACAGACGCCAGTGCTATTTGCACTGTGTATGGCAATTGGAGCACAATAGTGACTCGTCTTACCAGAAAACAATTCTTGCTCGTAGGACAAAAAACTGCATGTGACTCAACTCCATTTAGGACTGGGAAACAAACCCTAGCTCGCCTTACAAGAAACACACTCTGCTGTTGAGAAAAGAGCACTCTTCTACTCTACTGTGTTTCCTATAGAGCCAGAGCAGTGAGCTTGCTCAGAACAAAAGAACTGTGCTTCCTACACACGGGCCATATCTAGTTCAACTCTGCTTAGGAAACTGACAAGAACAGTAGCTCCTCCACAGTCCGATACACTGTACTTGCTGGGAACAGACGCGAGTGCTATTTGCACTGTGTATGGCAATGGGAGCACAATAGTGACTTTATTTCCAGAAAACAAGTCTTGCTCGTAGGACAAAAAATTGCATGTGACTCAACTCCATTTAGGACTGGTAAACAAATGCTAGCTCAACTTCCAAGAAACACACTTTGCTTTAGAGAAAAGAGCACTCTTCTACTCTACTGTTTTTCCTATGTATTCCGAACAGTGAGCTTGCTCAGAAAAAAAAAACCTGTGCTTCCTACTCACACGGCCATATCTAGTTCAAGTCTGCTTAGGAAACTGAGAAGAACAGTAGATCCTTTGCAGTCCAATACACTGTACTTGCTGGGAACAGACTGGAGGGCTATTTGCACTGTGTATGGCAGTGGGAGCGCAATAGTTACTTTCCTTACCAGAAAAGAACTCTTGCTCGTAGGTCCAGAAACTGCATGTGATTCAACTCCATTTAGGACTGGGAAACAAATGCTAGCTCGCATACATGAAACACAGTCTGCTTATGAGAAAAGAGTACTCTTCTACTCTACTGTGTTTCCTATGGGGTCCAAACAGTGAGTTTGCAAAGAACAAAATAACTGTGCTTCCTACACACATGGGCCATATCAAGTTCAACTCTGCTTAGGAAACCAACAAGAACAGTAGCTCCTCTTCAGTCCGATACACTGTACTTGCTGGGAACAGACGCGAGTGCTGTTTGTACAGTGTATGGCAAAGGGAGCCCAATAGTGACTTTCCTTACCAGAAAACAACTCTTGATCGTAGGACCAGAAACTGCATGTGATTCAACTCCACTTAGGAGTGGGAAACAAATGCTAGGTCGCCTTACATGAAACACACTCTGCTTTTGAGAAAAGAGCACTCTTCTACTCTACTGTGTTTCCTATGTGTTCCGAACAGTGAGCTTGCTCAGAACAAAAAAAACTGTACTTCCTACACACACGGGCCATATCTAGTTCAACTCTGCTTAGGAAACTGAGAAGAACAGTAGCTCCTTTTCAATTCAATACACTGTACTTGCTGGGAACAGACGGGAAGGCTATTTGCGCTATGTATGGCAATGGGAGCGCAATAGTGACTTTCCTTACCAGAAAACAACTCTTGCTCGTAGGACCAGAAACTGCATGTGACTCAACTCCATTTAGGACTGGGAATCAAACGGTAGCTCGCCTTAAAAGAAACACACTCTGCTTTAGAGAAAAGAGCACTCTTCTACTCTACTGTGTTTCCTATGGGGTCCAAACAGTGAGCTTGCTCAGAACAAAAGAACTGTGCTTCCTACACACACGGCCCATATCTAGTTCAACTCTGCTTAGGAAACTGACATGAACAGTAGCTCCTATTCAGTCCAATACACTGTACTTGCTGAGAAAAGACGCAAGTGCTATTTGCACTGTGTATGGCAATGGGAGCGCAATAGTTACTTTCCTTACCAGAAAACAACTCTTGCGCGTAGGACCAGAAACTGCATGTGATTCAACTCCATTTAGGACTGGGAAACAAATGCTAGCTCGCATACATGAAACACACTCTGCTTTTGAGAAAAGAGTACTCTTCTACTCTACTGTGTTTCCTATGCGGTCCAAACAGTGAGTTTGCACAGAACAAAATAACTGTGCTTCCTACACACACGGGCCATATCTATTTCAACTCTGCTTAGGAAACCAACAAGAACAGTAGCTCCTCTTCAGTCCGATACACTGTACTTGCTGGGAACAGACGTGAGTGCTATTTGTACTGTGTACGGCAATGGGAGCGCAATAGTGACTTTCCTTACCAGAAAACAACTCTTGATCGTAGGACCAGAAACTGCATGTGATTCAACTCCACTTAGGAGTCGGAAACAAATGCTAGGTCGCCTTACATGAAACACACTCTGCTTTTGAGAAAAGAGCACTCTTCTACTCTACTGTGTTTCCTATGTGTTCCGAACAGTGAGATTGCTCAGAACAAAAAAACTCTACTTCCTACTCACACGGCCATATCGAGTTCAAGTCTGCTTAGGAACCTGACAAGAACAGTATATCCTCTTCAGTCCAATACACTGTACTTGCTGGGAACAGACGCCAGTGCTATTTGTCCTGTGTATGGCAATGGCAGCGCAATAGTGACTCTTCTTACCAGAAAACAATTCTTGCTCGTAGGACCAGAAACTGCATGTGATTGAACTCCATGTAGTACTGGGAAACAAACTCTAGCTCGCTTTACAAGAAAAACACTCTGCTTTTGAGAAAAGAGCACTCTTCTACTCTACTGTGTTTCCTATAGGGCCAGAACAGTGAGCTTGCTCAGAAAAAAAGAACTGTGCTTCCTACACACACGGGCCATATCTAGTTCAACTCTGCTTAGGAAACTGAGAAGAACAGTAGCTCCTCTTCAGTCCGATACACTGTACTTTCTGGGAACAGACAGGAGGGCTATTTGCACTGTGTATGGCAATGTGAGCCCAATAGTGACTTTCCTTACCAGAAAACAACTCTTGCTCTTAGGACCCGAAACTTCATGTGATTCCACTCCATTTAGGACTGAGAATCAAACGGTAGCTTGCCTTACAAGAAACACACTCTGCTTTAGAGAAAAGAGCACTCTTGTACTCTACTGTGTTTCCTATGGGGTCCAAACAGTGAGCTTGCTCAGAACAAAAGAACTGTGCTTCCTACACACACGGACAATATCTAGTTCAAGTCTGCTTAGGAACCTGACAAGAAGAGTAGATTCTCTTCAGTCCAATACACTGTACTTGCTGGGAATAGACGCCAGTGCTATTTGTCCTGTGTATGGCAATGGCAGCGCAATAGTGTCTCTTCTTACCAGAAAACAACTCTTGTTCGTAGGACCAGAAATTGCATGTGATTCAACTCCATTTAGGACTGGGAAACAAACTCTAGCTCGCTTTACAAGAATCACACTCTGCTTTTGAGAAAAGAGCACTCTTCTACTCTACTCTGTTTCCTATATGGCCAGAACAGTGAGCTTGCTCAGTAAAAAAGAACTGTACTTCCTACACACACGGGCCATATCTAGTTCAACTCTGCTTAGGAAACTGAGAAGAACAGTAGCTCCTTTTCAATCCAATACACTGTACTTGCTGGGAACAGACGGGAAGGCTATTTGCACTGTGTATGGCAATGGGAGCGCAACAGTGACTTTCCTTACCAGAAAACAACACTTGTTCCTAGGACCAGAAACTGCATGTGATTCAACTCCATTTAGGACTAGGAAACAAATGCTAGCTTGCCTTAAAAAACACCCTCTACTTTTGAGAAAAGAGCACTCTTCTACTCTACTGTGTTTCCTATAGGGCCAGAAGAGTGAACTTGCTCAGAACATAAGAACTGTGCTTCCTACACATACAGGCCATATCTAGTTCAACTCTGCTTAGGAAACTGACAAGAAGAGTAGCTCCTCTTCAGTCTGATACACTGTACTTGCTGGGAACAGACGCGAGAGCTATTTGCACTGTGTATGGCAAGGGGAGCTCAATAGTGACTTTCTTTACCAGTAAACATCTCTTGCTCGTAGGACCGGAAGCTGCAAGTGATTCAACTCCATTTAGGACTGGGAAACAAATGCTAGCTCGCCTTACATGAAACACACTCTGCTTTTGAGAAAAGAGCACTCTTCTACTCTTCTGTGTTTCCTATAGGGCCAGAACAGTGAGCTTGCTCAGAAAAAAAAAGAACTGTACTTCCTACACACACGGCCCATATCTAGTTCAACTCTGCTTAGGAAACTGAGAAGAACAGTAGCTCCTTTGCATTTCAATACACTGTACTTACTGGGAACAGACAGGAGGGCTATTTGCACTGTGTATGGCAATGGGAGCGCAATAGTTACTTTCCTTACCAGAAAACAACTCTTGCTCGTAGGACCAGAAACTGCATGTGATTCAACTCCATTTAGGACTGGGAAACAAACGCTAGCTCGCCTTACAAGAAACACACTATGCTTTTGAGAAAAGAGCTCTCTTCTACTCTACTGTGTTTCCTATAGGGTCCGAAAAGTGAGCTTGCTCAGAACAAAAGAACTGTGCTTCCTACACACACGGCCATATCTAGTTCAATTCTGCTTAGGAAACTGACAAGAACAGTAGCTCCTCTTCAGTCAAATACACTGTACTTGCTGGGAACAGACGCATGTGCGATTTGCACTGTGTATGGCAATGGGAGCACAATAGTGACTTTCATTACCAGAAAACAACTCTTGCTCGTAGGACCAGAAACTGCATGTGATTCAACTCCATTTAGGACTGGGAAACAAACGCTAGCTCTCCTTACAAGAAACACACTCTGCTTTATAGAAAAGAGCACTCTTCTTCTCTACTGTGTTTCCTATAGGGCCAGAACAGTGAGCTTGGTCAGAACAAAAGAACTGTGCTTCCTACAAACGGGCCATATCTAGTTCAACTCTGCTTAGGAAACTGACAAGAACAGTAGCTCCTCTTCATTCCGATACTCTGTACTTGCTGGGAAAAGACGCGAGTGCTATTTGCACTGTGTATGGCAATGGGAACGCAATAGTGACTTTCTTTACCAGAAAACAACTCTTCTTCGTAGGACCAGAAACTGCATGTGATTCAACTCCATTTAGGACTAGGAAACAAACGCTGGCTCGCCTTACAAAAACACACTCTGCTTTTTGAGAAAAGAGCACGCTTCTACTCTACTGTGTTTCCTATAGGGCCAGAAGAGTGAGCTTGCTCAGAACATAAGAACTGTGCTTCCTACACACAAGGGCCATATCATGTTCAACTTTGCTTAGGAAACTGACAAGAACAGTAGCTCCTCTTCAGTCCAATACACTGTACTAGCTGGGAACAGACGCGAGAGCTATTTGCACTGTGTATGGCAAGGGAGCGCAATAGTGACTTTCCTTACCAGAAAACAACTCATGCTCGTAGGACCAGAAACTGCATGTGATTCAACTCCATTTAGGACTGGGAAACAAATGCTAGCTTGCCTTACAAGAAACACACTCTGCTTTTGAGAAAAGAGCACTCTTCTACTCTACTGTGTTTTCTATGGTGTCCGAACAGTGAGCTTGCTCAGAACAAAAGAAGTGTGCTTCCTACACACACGGCCATATCTAGTTCAACTCTGCTTAGGAACCTGACAAGAACAGTAGATCCTCTTCAGTCCAATACACTGTACTTGCTGGGAACAGACGCCAGTGCTATTTGTCCTGTGTAAGGCAATGGCAGCGCAATAGTGACTCTTCTTACCATAAAACAACTCTTGCACGAAGGACTAGAAACTGCATGTGATTCAACTCCATTTAGGACTGGGAAACAAACGCTAGCTCGCTTTACAAGAAACACACTCTGCTTTAGAGAAAAGAGCACTCTTCTACTCTACTGTGTTTCCTATATGGCCAGAACAGTGAGCTTGCTCAGAACAAAAGAACTGTGCTTCCTACACCCGGGCCATATCTAGTTCAACTCTGCTTAGGAAACTGACAAGAACAGTAGCTCCTCTTCAGTCCGATACACGTTATTGCTGGGAACAGACGCGAGTGCTATTTGTCCTGTGTATGGCAATGGCAGCGCAATAGTGACTCTTCTTACTATAAAACAACTCTTGCTCATAGGACCAGAAACTGCATGTGATTCAACTCCATTTAGGACTGGGAAACAAAAGCTAGCTCATCTTACAAGAAACACACTCTGCTTTTGTGGAAAGAGCACTCTTCTACTCTACTGTGCTTCCTATGGGGTCCGAACATTGAGCTTGCTCAGAACAAAAGAACTGTGCTTCCTACATACACGTGCCATATCTAGTTCAACTCTGCTTAGGAAACTGAGAAGAACAGTAGCTCCTCTTCAGTCCAATACACTGTACTTGCTGGGAACAGACAGGAGGGCTATTTGCACTGTGTATGGCAATGGGAGCGCAACAGTGACTTTCCTTACCAGAAAACAACTCTTGCTCGTAGGACCAGAAACTGCATGTGACTCAACTCCATTGAGGACTGGGAAACAAACGCTAGCTCGCCTTACAAGAATCACACTCTGCTTTTGAGAAAAGAGCAATATTCTACTCTACTGTGTTTCCTATGGGGTCCGAACAGTGAGCCTGCTCAGAACAAAAGAACTGTGCTTCCTACATACTCGACCATATCTAGTTCAATTCTGCTTAGGAACCTGACAAGAACAGTAGATCCTCTTCAGTCCAATACACTGTACTTGCTGGTAACAGACGCCAGTGCTATTTGTCCTGTGTATGGCAATGGCAGCGCAATAGTGACTCTTCTTACTATAAAACAACTCTTGCACGTAGGACCAGAAACTGCATGTGATTCAACTCCATTTAGGCCTGGGAAACAAAAGCTAGCTCACCTTACAAGAAACACACTCTGCTTTTGTGGAAAGAGCACTCTTCTACTCTACTGTGTTTCCTATAGGGCCAGAACAGTGAGCTTGCTCAGAACAAAAGAACTGTGCTTCCTACACACGGGCCATATCTAGTTCAACTCTGCTTAGGAAACTGACAAGAACTGTAGCTCCTCTTCAGTCCGATACACCGTACTTGCTGGGAAAAGACGTAAGCGCTATTTGCCTTGTGTAGGGCAATGGGAGCGCAATAGAGACTTTCCTTACCAGAAAACAACTCTTGTTCGTAGGACTAGAAACTGCATGTGATTCAACTCCATTTAGGACTGGGAAACAAACGCTAGCTCGCCTTACAAGAAACACACTCTGCTTTTGAGAAAAGAGCACGCTTCTACTCTACTGTGTTTCCTATAAGGCCAGAACAGTGAGCTTGCTCAGAACATATGAACTGTGCTTCCTACACACACGGGCCATATCATGTTCAACTCTGCTTAGGAAACTGACAAGAACAGTAGCTCCTCTTCAGTCCGATACACTGTACTTGCTGGGAACAGACGCGGGAGCTATTTGCACTGTGTATGGCAAGGGGAGCACAATAGTGACTTTCCTTACCAGAAAACAACTCTTGCTCATAGGACCAGAAACTGCATGTGATTCAACTCTATTTAGGACTGGGAAACAAACTCTAGCTCACTTTACAAGAAACACACTCTGCTTTTGAGAAAAGAGCACTCTTCTACTCTACTGTGTTTCCTATGGGGTCCGAACAGTGAACTTGCTCAGAACAAAAGAACTGTGCTTCCTACACACACGGGCCATATCTAGTTCAACTCTGCTTAGGAAACTGACAAGAACACTAGCTCCTCTTCTGTCCAATACACTGTACTTTCGGGGAACAGACGCGAGTGCTATTTGCACTGTGTACGGCAATTGGAGCACAATAGTGACTTGTCTTACCAGAAGACAACTCTTGCTCGTAGGACAAAAAACTGCATGTGACTCAACTCCATTTAGGACTGGGAAACAAACGCTAGCTCGACTTCCAAGAAACACACTCTGCTTTTGAGAAAAGAGCACTCTTCTACTCTACTGTGTTTCCTATGTGTTCCGAACAGTGAGCTTCCTCAGAACTAAAAAACTGTGCTTCCTACACACACGGCCATATCTAGTTCAATTCTGCTTAGGAACCTGACAAGAACAGTAGATGCTCTTCAGTCCATTACACTGTACTTGCTGGGAACAGACGCCAGTGCTATTTGTCCTGTGTATGGCAATGGCAGAGCAATTGTGACTCTTGTTACAATAAAACAACTCTTGCTCGTAGGACAAAAAACTGCATGTGACTCAACTCCATTTAGGACTGGGAAACAAACGCTAGCTCGACTTCCAAGAAACACACTCTGCTTTTGATAAAAGAGCACTCTTCTACTCTACTTTGTTTCCTATAGGGCCAGAACAGTGAGCTTGCTCAGAACAAAAAAACTGTGCTTCCTACTCACACGGCCATATCTAGTTCAAGTCTGCTTAGGAACCTGACAAGTACAGTAGATCCTCTTCAGTTCAATACACTGTACTTGCTGGGAACAGACGCCAGTGCTATTTGTCCTGTGTATGGCAAAGGCAGCGCAATAGTTACTCTTCTTAACAGAAAACAACTCTTGCTCTTAGGACCAGAAACTTCATGTGATTCAACTCCATTTAGGACTGGGAAACAAACTCTAGCTCGCTTTACAAGAAACACACTCTGTTTTTGAGAAAAGAGCACTCTTCTACTCTACTGTGTTTCCAATAAGGCCAGAACAGTGAGCTTGCTCAGAAAAAAAGAAGTGTGCTTCCTACACACGGGCCATAACTAGTTCAGCTTTGCTTAGGAAACTGACAAGAACAGTAGCTCCTCTGCAGTCCGATACACTGTACTTGCTGGGAACAGACGCGAGTGCTATTTGCACCGTGAATGGCAATGGGAGCGCAATAGTGACTTTCCTTACCAAAAAACAACTCTTGATCGTAGGACCAGAAACTGCATGTGATTCAACTCCATTTAGGCCTGGGAAACAAATGCTAGCTCACCTTACATGAAACACACTCTGCTTTTGAGAAAAGAGCACTCTTCTAATCTACTGTGCTTCCTATGGGGTCCGAACAGTGAGCTTGCTCAGAACAAAAGAACTGTGCTTCCTACACACAAGGGCCATATCTAGTTCAACTCTGCTTAGGAAACTGAGAAGAACAGTAGCTCCTCTTCAGTCCAATACACTGTACTTTCGGGGAACAGACGCGAATGCTATTTGCACTGTGTATGGCAATTGGAGCACAATAGTGACTCGTCTTACCAGAAAACAACTCTTGCTCGTAGGACAAAAAACTGCATGTGACTCAACTCCATTTAGGACTGGGAAACAAACGCTAGCTCGCCTTACAAGAAATACACTCTGCTTTTGAGAAAAGAGCACTCTTCTACTCTACTGTGTTTCCTATTGGGTCTGAACAGTGAGCTTGCTCAGAACAAAAGAACTGGGCTTCCTACACACAAGGCCATAACTAGTTCAATTCTGCTTAGGAACCTGACAAGAACAGTAGATCCTCTTCAGTCCAATACACTGTACTTCCTGGGAACAGACGCCAGTGCTATTTGTCCTGTATATGGCAATGGCAGCACAACAGTGACTCTTCTTACCATAAAACAACTCTTGCTCGTAGGACCAGAAACTGCATGTGATTCAACTCAATTTAGGACTGGGAAACAAAAGCTAGCTCACCTTACAAGAAACACACTCTGCTTTAGAGAAAAGAGCACTCTTCTACTCTACTGTGTTTCCTATAGGGCCAGAACAGTGAGCTTGCTCACAACAAAAGAACTGTGCTTCCTACACACGGGCCATATCTAGTTCAACTCTGCTTATGAAACTGACAAGCACAGTGGCTCCTCTTCAGTCCGATACACTGTATTGCTGGGAACAGACGCGAGTGCTATTTGCACTGTGTATGGCAATGGGAGCGAAATAGTGACTTTCTTTACCAGAAAACAACTCTTGCTCGTAGGCCCAGAAACTGCATGTGATTCAACTCCATTTAGGACTGGGAAACAAATGCTAGCTCGCCTTACATGAAACACACTCTGCTTTTGAGAAAAGAGCACTCTTCTACTCTACTGTGCTTCCTATGGGGTCCGAACAGTGAGCTTGCTCAGAACAAAAGAACTGTGCTTCCTACACACACGGGCCATATCTAGTTCAACTCTGCTTAGGAAACTGAGAAGAACAGTAGCTCCTCTTCAGTCCAATACACTGTACTTGCTGGGAACAGACAGGAGGGCTATTTGCACTGTGTATGGCAATGGAAGCGCAATAGTTACTTTCCTTACCAGAAAACAACTCTTGCTCGTAGGACCAGAAACTGCATGTGACTCAACTCCATTTAGGACTGGGAAACAAACGCTAGCTCGCCTTACAAGAATCACACTCTGCTTTTGAGAAAAGAGCAATATTCTACTCTACTGTGTTTCCTATGGGGTCCGAACAGTGAGCCTGCTCAGAAAAAAAGAACTGTGCTTCCTACATACACGACCATATCTAGTTCAATTCTGCTTAGGAACCTGACAAGAACAGTAGATCCTCTTCAGTCCAATACACTGTACATGCTGGGAACAGACGCCAGTGCTATTTGTCCTGTGTATGGCAATGGCAGCGCAATAGTGACTCTTCTTACGATAAAACAACTCTTGCTCGTAGGAACAGAAACTGCATGTGATTCAACTCCATTTAGGACTGGGAAACAAATGCTAGCTCGCCTTACATGAAACACACTCTGCTTTTGAGAAAAGAGCACTCTTCTACTAAACTGTGCTTCCTATGGGGTCCGAACAGTGAGCTTGCTCAGAACAAAAGAACTGTGCTTCCTACACACACGAGCCATATCTAGTTCAACTCTGCTTAGGAAACTGACAAGAACAGTAGCTCCACTTCAGTCCAATACACTGTACTTGCTGGGAACAGACAGGAGGGCTATTTGCACTGTGTATGGCAATGGGAGCGCAATAGTTACTTTCCTTACCAGAAAACAACTCTTGCTCGTAGGACCAGAAACTGCATGTGACTCAACTCCATTTAGGACTGGGAAACAAACGCTAGCTCGCCTTACAAGAATCACACTCTGCTTTTGAGAAAAGAGCACTCTTCTACTCTACTGTGCTTCCTATGGGGTCCGAACAGTGAGCTTGCTCAGAACAAAAGAACTGTGCTTCCTACACACGGGCCATATCTAGTTCAACTCTGCTTAGGAAACTGACAAGAACAGTAGCTCCTCTTCAGTCCGATACACCGTACTTGCTGGGAAGAGACACAAGTGCTATTTGCCTTGTGTAGGGCAATGGGAGCGCAATAGAGACTTTCCTTACCAGAAAACAACTCTTGTTCGTAGGACCAGAAATTGCATGGGATTCAACTCCATTTAGGACTAGGAAAGAAACGCTAGCTTGCCTTACAAAAACACACTCTGCTTTTGAGAAAAGAGCACGCTTCTACTCTACTGTGTTTCCTATGTGTTCCGAACAGTGAGCTTGCTCAGAACAAAAAAACTGTACTTCCTACACACACGGGCCATATCTAGTTCAACTCTGCTTAGGAAACTGAGAAGAACAGTAGCTCCTTTTCAATTCAATACACTGTACTTGCTGGGAACAGACGGGAAGGCTATTTGCACTGTGTATGGCAATGGGAGCGCAATAGTGACTTTCCTTACCAGAAAACAACTCTTGCTCGTAGGACCAGAAACTGCATGTGACTCAACTCCATTTAGGACTGGGAATCAAACGGTAGCTCGCCTTACAAGAAACACACTCTGCTTTAGAGAAAAGAGCACTCTTCTACTCTACTGTGTTTCCTATGGGGTCCAAACAGTGAGCTTGCTCAGAACAAAAGAACTGTGCTTCCTACACACACGGACCATATCTAGTTCAAGTCTGCTTAGAAACCTGACAAGAACAGTAGATCCTCTTCAGTCCAATACACTGTACTTGCTGGGAATAGACGCCAGTGCTATTTGTCCTGTGTATGGCAATGGCAGCGCAATAGTGTCTCTTCTTACCAGAAAACAACTCTTGTTCGTAGGACCAGAAATTGCATGTGATTCAACTCCATTTAGGACTGGGAAACAAACTCTAGCTCGCTTTACAAGAATCACACTCTGCTTTTGAGAAAAGAGCACTCTTCTACTCTACTGTGTTTCCTATATGGCCAGAACAGTGAGCTTGCTCAGTAAAAAAGAACTGTACTTCCTACACACACGGGCCATATCTAGTTCAACTCTGCTTAGGAAACTGAGAAGAACAGTAGCTCCTTTTCAGTCCAATACACTGTACTTGCTGGGAACAGACGGGAAGGCTATTTGCACTGTGTATGGCAATGGGAGCACAACAGTGACTTTCCTTACCAGAAAACAACTCTTGTTCCTAGGACCAGAAACTGCATGTGATTCAACTCCATTTAGGACTAGGAAACAAATGCTAGCTTGCCTTACAAAAACACCCTCTACTTTTGAGAAAAGAGCACTCTTCTACTCTACTGTGTTTCCTATAGGGCCAGAAGAGTGAACTTGCTCAGAACATAAGAACTGTGCTTCCTACACATACAGGCCATATCTAGTTCAACTCTGCTTAGGAAACTGACAAGAAGAGTAGCTCCTCTTCAGTCTGATACACTGTACTTGCTGGGAACAGACGCGAGAGCTATTTGCACTGTGTATGGCAAGGGGAGCTCAATAGTGACTTTCTTTACCAGTAAACAACTCTTGCTCGTAGGACCGGAAACTGCAATAGATTCAACTCCATTTAGGACTGGGAAACAAATGCTAGCTCGCCTTACATGAAACACACTCTGCTTTTGAGAAAAGAGGACTCTTCTACTCTTCTGTGTTTCCTATAGGGCCAGAACAGTGAGCTTGCTCAGAAAAAAAAATAACTGTACTTCCTACACACACGGCCCATATCTAGTTCAACTCTGCTTAGGAAACTGAGAAGAACAGTAGCTCCTTTGCATTTCAATACACTGTACTTACTGGGAACAGACAGGAGGGCTATTTGCACTGTGTATGGCAATGGGAGCGCAATAGTTACTTTCCTTACCAGAAAACAACTCTTGCTCTTAGGACCAGAAACTGCATGTGATCCAACTCCATTTAGGACTGGAAAACAAATGCTAGCTCGCCTTACAAGAAACACACTCTGCTTTAGAGAAAAGAGCACTCTTCTACTCTACTGTGTTTCCTATAGGGCCAGAACAGTGAGCTTGGTCAGAACAAAAGAACTGTGTTTCCTACACACGGGCCATATCTAGTTCAACTCTGCTTAGGAAACTGACAAGAACAGTAGCTCCTCTTCAGTCCGATACTCTGTACTTGCTGGGAACAGACACGAGTGCTATTTGCACTGTGTATGGCAATGGGAACGCAATAGTGACTTTCTTTACCAGAAAACAACTCTTCTTCGTAGGACCAGAAACTGCATGTGATTCAACTCCATTTAGGACTAGGAAACAAACGCTAGCTCGCCTTACAAAAACACACTCTGCTTTTTGAGAAAAGAGCACGCTTCTACTCTACTGTGTTTCCTATAGGGCCAGAAGAGTGAGCTTGCTCAGAACATAAGAACTGTGCTTCCTACACACACGGGCCATATCTAGTTCAACTCTGCGTAGGAAACTGACAAGAACAGTAGCTCCTCTTCAGTCCAATACACTGTACTTGCTGGGAACAGACGCTAGTGCTATTTGCACTGTTTATGGCAAAGGGAGCACAATAGTGAATTTCGTTACCAGAAAACATCCCTTGCTCATAGGACCAGAAACTGTATGTGATTCAACTCCATTTAGGACTGGGAAACAAACGCTAGCTCACCTTACAAGAAACACACTCTGCTTTTGAGAAAAGAGCACTCTTCTACTCTACTGTGTTTCCTATAGGGAAAGAAGAGTGAGCTTGCTCAGAACAAAAGAACTGTGCTTCCTACAAACACGGGCTATATCTAGTTCAACTCTGCTTAGGAAACTGACAAGAACAGTAGATCCTCTTCTGTCCAATACACTGTACTTGCTGGGAGCAGACGCGGTGCTATTTGCACTGTGTATGGCAATGGGAGCGCAATAGTGACTCTTCTTACCAGAAAACAACTCTTGCTTGTACTACCAGAAACTGCATGGGATTCAACTCCGTTTCTGACTGGGAAAAAAACACCAGCTAGCCTTACAAGAAACACACTCTGCTTTTGAGAAAAGAGCACTATTCTACACTAAAGTGTTTCCTATGGGGTACGAAAATTGAGCTTGCTCAGAACAAAAGAACTGTGCTTCACACACACGGGCCATATCTAGTTCAACTCTGCTTAGGAAACTGACAAGAAGGGTAGCTCCTCTTCTGTCCAATACACTGTACTTGCTGGGTACAGACGAGAGTGCTATTTGCACTGTGTATGGCAATGGGAGCGCAATAGTGACTTTCATTACCAGAAAACAACTCTTGCTCGTAGGACCAGAAACTGCATGTGATTCAACTCCATTTAGGACTGGGAAACAAACGCTAGCTCACCTTACAAGAAACACACTCTGCTTTTGAGAAAAGAGCACTCTTCTACTCTACTGTGTTTCCTATGGGGTCCGAACAGTGAGCTTGCTCAGAACAAAAGAACTGTGCTTCCTACACACACGGCCATATCTAGTTCAATTCTGCTTAGGAACCTGACAAGAACAGTAGATCCTCTTCAGTCCAATACACTGTACTTACTGGGAACAGACGACAGTGCTATTTGTCCTGTGTATGGCAATGGCAGCGCAATAGTGACTATTCTTACCATAAAACAACTCTTGCTCGTAGGACCGGAACCTGCATGTGATTCCACTCCATTTAGGACTGGGAAACAAACGCTAGCTCGCCTTACAAGAAACACACTCTGCTTTAGAGAAAAGAGCACTCTTCTACTCTACTGTGTTTCCTAAGGGGTCCAAACAGTGAGCTTGCTATGAACAAAAGAACTGTGCTTCCTACACACATGGACCATATCTAGTTCAACTCTGCTTAGGAAACTGACAAGAACAGTAGCTCCTATTCAGTCCAATACACTGTACTTGCTGGGAAAAGACACGAGTGCTATTTGCCCTGTGTATGGCAATGGGAGCGCAATAGTGACTTTCCTTACCAGAAAACAACTCTTGTTTGTAGGACCAGAAACTGCATGTGATTCAACTCCATTTAGGACTAGAAAACAAACGCTAGCTCGCCTTACAAGAAACACACTCTGCTTTAGAGAAAAGAGCACTCTTCTACTCTACTGTGTTTCCGATAGGGCCAGAAGAGTGAGCTTGCTCAGAACATAAGAACTGTGCTTCCTACACACACGGGCCATATCTAGTTCAACTCTGCTTAGGTAACTGACAAGAACAGTAGCTCCTCTTCAGTCCGATACACTGTACTTGCTGGGAACAGACGCCAGTGCTATTTGCCCTGTGTATGATAATTGGAGCACAATAGTGTCTCTTCTTACCATAAAACAACTCTTGCTCATAGGACCAATAACTGCATGTGATTCAACTCCATTTAGGACTGGGAAACAAACGATAGCTCACCTTACAAGAAACACACTCTGCTTTAGAGAAAAGAGCACTCTTCTACTCTACTGTGTTTCCTATAAGGCCAGAACAGTGAGCTTGCTCAGAACAAAAGAACTGTGCTTCCTACAATCACGGGCTATATCTACTTCAACTCTGCTTAGGAAACTGACAAGAACAGTAGCTCCTCTTCTGTCCAATACACTGTACTTGCTGGGAACAGACTAGAGTGCTATTTGCACTGTGTATGGCAATGGTAGCACAATAGTGACTTTCCTTACCAGAAAACATCCCTTGTTCGTAGGACCAAAAACTGCATGTGATTCAACTCCATTTAGGACTGGGTAACAAATGCTAGCTCACCTTACAAGAAACACACTCTGCTTTAGTGAAAAGAGCACTCTTCTACTCTACTGTGTTTCCTATAGGGCCAGAACAGTGAGCTTGCTCAGAACAAAAGAAGTGTACTTCCTACACACACGGGCCATATCTAGTTCAACTCTGCTTAGGAAACACAGAAGAACAGTAGATGCTCTTCAGTCCAATACACTGTACATGCTAGGAACAGACGCCAGTGCTATTTACCCTGTGTATGACAATGGGAGCGCAATAGTGACTCTTCTTACCAGAAAACAACTCTTGCTCCTAGGATCAGAAACTGCATGTGATTCAACTCCATTTAGGACTGGGAAAGAAACGCTAGCTCGCCTTACAAGAAACACACTCTGCTTTAGAGAAAAGAGCACTCTTCTACTCTACTGTGTTTCCTACGGTGTCCGAACAGTGAGCTTGCTCAGAACAAAAGAACTGTGCTTCCTACACACACGTCCCATATCTAGTTCAACTCTGCTTAGGAAACTGACAAGAACAGTAGCTCCTCTTCTGTCCAAATCACTGTACTTGCAAGGAACAGTAGCGAGTGTTGTTTGCACTGTGTATGACAATGGGAGCGCAACAGTGACTCTTCTTACCAGAAAACAAATCTTGCTCGTAGGAACAGAAACTGCATGGGATTCAACTCCGATTCTGACTGGCAAACAAACACCAGCTAACCTTACAAGAAACACACTCTGCTTTTGAGAAAAGAGCACTATTCTACTCTAAAGTGTTTCCTATGGGGCCTGAAAATTGAGCTTGCTCAGAACAAAAGAACTGTGCTTCACACACACGGGCCATATCTAGTTCAACTCTGCTTAGGAAACTGACAAGAAGGGTAGCTCCTCTTCTGTCCAATACACTGTACTTCCTGGGAACAGACGCGAGTGCTATTTGCACTGTGTATGGCAATGGGAGCGCAATAGTGACTTTCCTTACCAGAAAACAACTCTTGCTGGTAGGACCAGAAACTGCATGTGATTCAACTCCATTTAGGACTGGGAAACAAACGCTAGCTCTTCTTACAAGAAACACACTCTGCTTTAGAGAAAAGTGCACTCTTCTATTCTACTGTGTTTTCTAAGGTGTCCAAAGAGTGAGCTTTCTCAGAACAAAAGAACTGTGTTTCCTACACACACAGACCATATGTAGTTCAACTCTTCTTAGGAAACTGACAAGAACAGTAGCTCCTATTCAGTCCAATACACTGTACTTGCTGGGAAAAGACGCGAGTGCTATTTGCCCTGTGTATGGCAATGGGAGCGCAATAGTGACTTTCCTTACCAGAAAACAACTCTTGTTTGTAGGACCAGAAACTGCATGTGATTCAACTCCATTTAGGACTAGAAAACAAACGCTAGCTCACCTTACAAGAAACACACTCTGCTTTTGAGAAAAGAGCACTCTTCTACTCTACTGTGTTTCCTATGGGGCCAGAACAGAGAGCTTGCTCAGAACATGACAACTGTGCTTCCTACACACACGGGCCATATATAGTTCAACTCTGCTTAGGAAACTGACAAGAACAGTAGCTCCTCTTCAGTCAGATACACTGTACTTGCTGGGAACAGACGCAAGTGCTATTTGCACTGTGTATGGCAATGGGAGCGCAAGAGTGACTTTCTTTACCAGAAAACAACTCTTGCTGGTAGGACCAGAACCTGCATGTGATTCAACTCCATTTAGGACTGGGAAACAAACGCTAGCTCGCCTTATGAGAAACACACTCTGCTTTTGAGAAAAGAGCACTCCTCTACTCTAATGTGTTTCCTATGGGGTCCGAACAGTGAGCTTGCTCAGAACAAAAGAACTGTGCTTCCTACACACACGGCCATATCTAGTTCAATTATACTTAGGAACCTGACAAGAACAGTAGATCCTCTTCAGTCCAATACACTGTACTTGCTGGGAACAGACGCCAGTGCTATTTGCATTGTGTATGGCATTTGGAGCGCAATAGTGACTCTTCTTACCAGAAAACAACTCTTGCTCTTAGGACCAAAAACTGCCTGTGACTCAACTCCATTTAGGACTGGGGAACAAACGCGAGCTCACCTTACAAGCAACACACTCTGCTTTAGAGAAAAGAGCACTCTTCTACTCTACTGTGTTTCCTATAGGGCCAGAACAGTGAGCTTGCTCAGAACATAATATCTGTGCTTCCTACACACACGGGCCATATCTAGTTCAACTCTGCTTAGGAACCTGACAAGAACAGTAGATCCTCTTCAGTCCAACACACTGTACTTGCTGGGAACAGACGCATGTGCTATTTGCATTGTGTATGGCAATGAGAGCGCAATAGTGACTTTCCTTACCAGAAAATAACTCTTGCTCGTAGGACCACAAACTGCATGTGATTCAACTCCATTTAGAACTGGGAAACAAATGCTAGCTCGCCTTACAAGAAACACACTCTGCTTTAGAGAAAAGAGCACTCTTCTACTCTACGGTGTTTCCTATGGGGTCCAAACAGTGAGCTTGCTCAGAACAAAAGAACTATGCTTCCTACACACATGGACCATATCTAGTTCAACTCTGCTTAGGAAATTGACAAGAACAGTAGCTCCTATTCAGTCCAATACACTGTACTTGCTGGGAACAGACGGGAGTGCTATTTGCACTGTGTATGGCATTTGGAGCACAATAGTGACTCTTCTTACCAGAAAACAACTCTTGCTCGTAGGACCAAAAACTGCATGTGACTCAACTCCATTTAAGACTGGGAAACAAACGCGAGCTCGCCTTACAAGAAACACACTCTGCTGTAGAGAAAAGAGCACTCTTCTACTCTACTCTGTTTCCTATAGAGCCAGAACAGTGAGCTTGCTCAGAACATAAAAACTGTGCTTCCTACACACACACGGGCCATATCTAGTTCAACTCTGCTTTGGAAACTGACAAGAACAGTAGCTCCTCTTCAGTCCGATACACTGTACTTGTTGGGAAAAGACGCGATTGCTATTTGCACAGTGTATGGCAAAGGGAGCACAATAGTGACTTTCCCTACCAGAAAACAACTCTTGCTCGTTGGACCAGAAACTGCATGTGATTCAACTCAATTTAGGACTGGGAAACAAACGCTAGCTTGACTTGCAAAAAACACACTGTGCTTTTGAGAAAAGAGCACTCTTCTACTCTACTGTGTTTCCTATGGGCTCGAACAGTGAGCTTGCTCAGAACAAAAGAAGTGTGCTTCCTACAGACACGGGCATATCTAGTTCAATTCTGCTTAGAAACCTGACAAGAGCAGTAGATCCTCTTCAGTCCAATACACTGTACTTGCTGGGAACAGATGCCAGTGCTATTTGTCCTGTGTATGGCAATGGCAGCGCAATAGTGACTATTCTTACCATAAAAAAACTCTTGCTCGTAGGACCAGAAACTGCATGTGATTCAACTCCATTTAGGACTGGGAAACAAACGCTAGCTCGCCTTACAAGAAACACACTCTGCTTTAGAGAAAAGTGCACTCTTCTACTCTACTGTGTTTCCTAAGGGGTCCAAACAGTGAGCTTGCTCAGAACAAAAGAACTGTGCTTCCTACACACACGGACCATATGTAGTTCAACTCTGCTTAGGAAATTGACAAGAACAGTAGCTCCTATTCAGTCCAATACACTGTACTTGCTCGGAAAAGACGCGAGTGCTATTTGCCCTGTGTATGGCAATGGGAGCGCAATAGTGACTTTCCTTACCAGAAAACAACTCTTGTTTGTAGGACGAGAAACTGCATGTGATTCAACTCCATTTAAGACTAGAAAACAAACGCTAGCTCGCCTTACAAGAAACACACTCTGCTTTTGAGAAAAGAGCACTCTTCTACTCTACTGTGTTTCCTATAGGGCCAGAACAGTGAGCTTGCTCAGAATATAACAACTGTGCTTCCTACACACGGGCCATATCTAGTTCAACTCTGCTTAGGAAACTGACAAGAACAGTAGTTCATCTTCATTCCCATACACTGTACTTGCTGGGAACAGACGCGAGTGCTATTTGCACTGTGTATGGCAATGGGAGCGCAAGAGTGACTTTCTTTACCAGAAAACAACTCTTGCTCGTAGGACCAGAAACTGCATGTGATTCAACTCCATTTAGGACTGGGAAACAAACGCTAGCTCGCCTTATAAGAAACACACTCTGCTTTTGAGAAAAGAGCACTCCTCTACTCTAATGTGTTTCCTATGGGGTCCGAACAGTGAGCTTGCTCAGAACAAAAGAACTGTGCTTCCTACACACACAGCCATATCTAGTTCAATTATACTTAGGAACCTGACAAGAACAGTAGATCCTCTTCAGTCCAATACACTGTACTTGCTGGGAACAGACGCCAGTGCTATTTGCATTGTGTATGGCATTTGGAGCGCAATAGTGACTCTTCTTACCAGAAAACAACTCTTGCTCGTAGGACCAAAAACTGCCTGTGACTCAACTCCATTTAGGACTGGGAAACAAACGCGAGCTCGCCTTACAAGAAACACACTCTGCTTTAGAGAAAAGAGCACTCTTCTACTCTACTGTGTTTCCTATAGGGCCAGAACAGTGAACTTGCTCAGAACATAATAACTGTGCTTCCTACACACACGGGCCATATCTGGTTCAACTCTGCTTAGGAACCTGACAAGAACAGTAGATTCTCTTCAGTCCAACACACTGTACTTGCTGGGAACAGACGCATGTGCTATTTGAATTGTGTATGGCAATGAGAGCGCAATAGTGACTTTCCTTACCAGAAAATAACTATTGCTCGTAGGACCACAAACTGCATGTGATTCAACGCCATTTAGAACTGGGAAACAAATGCTAGCTCGCCTTACAAGAAACACACTCTGCTTTAGAGAAAAGAGCACTCTTCTACTCTACGGTGTTTCCTATGGGGTCCAAACAGTGAGCTTGCTCAGAACAAAAGAACTGTGCTTCCTACACACATGGACCATATCTAGTTCAACTCTGCTTAGGAAATTGACAAGAACAGTAGCTCCTATTCAGTCCAATACACTGTACTTGCTGTGAACAGACGGGAGTGCTATTTGCACTGTGTATGGCATTTGGAGCACAATAGTGACTCTTCTTACCAGAAAACAACTCTTGCTCGTAGGACCAAAAACTGCATGTGACTCAACTCCATTTAAGACTGGGAAACAAACGTGAGCTCGCCTTACAAGAAACACACTCTGCTGTAGAGAAAAGAGCACTCTTCTACTCTACTCTGTTTCCTATAGAGCCAGAACAGTGAGCTTGCTCAGAACATAATAACTGTGCTTCCTACACACACACGGGCCATATCTAGTTCAACTCTGCTTTGGAAACTGACAAGAACAGTAGCTCCTCTTCAGTCCAATAAACTGTACTTGTTGGAAAAAGACGCGATTGCTATTTGCACTGTGTATGGCAAAGGGAGCACAATAGTGACTTTCCCTACCAGAAAACAACTCTTGCTCGTAGGACCAGAAACTGCATGTGATTCAACTCCATTTAGGACTGGGAAACAAACGCTAGCTTGCCTTGCAAAAAACACACTCTGCTTTTGAGAAAAGAGCACTCTTCTACTCTACTGTGTTTCCTATGGGCTCGAACAGTGAGCTTGCTCAGAACAAAAGAAGTGTGCTTCCTACAGACACGGCCATATCTAGTTCAATTCTGCTTAGAAACCTGACAAGAACAGTAGATCCTGTTCAGTCCAATACACTGTACTTGCTGGGAACAGACGCCAATGCTATTTGTCCTGTGTATGGCAATGGCAGCGCAATAGTGACTATTCTTACCATAAAAAAACTCTTGCTCGTAGGACCAGAAACTGCATGTGATTCAACTCCATTTAGGACTGGGAAACAAACACTAGCTCGCCTTACAAGAAACACACTCTGCTTTAGAGAAAAGTGCACTCTTCTACTCTACTGTGTTTCCTAAGGGGTCCAAACAGTGAGCATGCTCAGAACAAAAGAACTGTGCTTCCTACACACAGGGACCATATGTAGTTCAACTCTGCTTAGGAAACTGACAAGAACAGTAGCTCCTCTTCTGTCCAATACACTGTACTTGCAAGGACCAGTAGCGAGTGTTGTTTGCACGGTGTATGGCAATGGGAGCGCAATAGTGACTCTTCTTACCAGAAAACAACTCTTGCACATAGGACCAGAAACTGCATGTGATTCAACTCCATTTAGGACTGGGAAACAAACGCTAGCTCGCCTTACAAGAAACACACTCGGCTTTTGAGAAAAGAGCACTCTTCTACTCTACTGTGTTTCCTATAGGGCCAGAACAGTGAGCTTGCTCCGAACAAAAGGACTGTGCTTCCTACACACACACGCTATATCTAGTTCAACTCTGCTTAGGAAACTGACAAGAACAGTAGATCCTCTTCAGTCCAATACACTGTACTTGCTGGGAGCAGACGCGAGTGCTATTTGCACTGTGTATGGCAAAGGGAGCACAATAGTGACTTTCCTTACCAGAAAACATCCCTTGCTCGTAGGACCAAAAACTGCATGGGATTGAACTCCATTTAGGTCTGGGAAACAAAGGATAGCTCGCCTTACAAGAAACACACTCTGCTTTAGAGAAAAGAGCACTCTTCTACTCTACTGTGATTCCTATAAGGCCAGGACAGTGAGCTTGCTCAGAACAAAAGAACTGTGCTTCCTACACACACTGGCAATATCTTGTTCAACTCTACTTAGGAAACTGACAATAACTGTAGTTCCTCTTCAGTCCAATACACTGTACATGCTGGGAACAGACGCCAGGGCTATTTACCCTGTGTATGACAATGGGAGCACAATATTGACTCTTCTTACCAGAAAACAACTCTTGCTCTTGGGATCAGAAACTGCATGTGATTCAACTCCATTTAGGACTGGGAAAGAAATGCTAGCTCGCCTTACAAGAAACACACTCTGCTTTTGAGAAAAGAGCACTCTTCTACTCTACTGTGTTTCCTATGGTGTCCGAACAGTGAGCTTGCTCAGTACAAAAGAACTGTGCTTCCTACACACACGGCCCATATCTAGTTCAAATCTGCTTAGGAAACTGACAAGAACAGTAGCTCCTCTTCAGTCCAATACACTGTACTTGCTGAGAACAGACACCAGTGCTATTTGCACTGTGTATGGCAAAGGGAGCACAATAGTGACTTTCCCTACCAGAAAACAACTCTTGCTCGTAGGACCAGAAACTGCATGTGATTCAACTCCATTTAGGACTGGGAAACAAACGCTAGCTTGCCTTGCAAAAAACACACTCTGCTTTTGAGAAAAGAGCACTCTTCTACTCTACTGTGTTTCGTATGGGCTCGAACAGTGAGTTTGCTCAGAACAAAAGAAGTGTGCTTCCTACACACACGGCCATATCTAGTTCAATTCTGCTTAGAAACCTGACAAGAGCAGTAGATCCTCTTCAGTCCAATACACTGTACTTCCTGGGAACATATGCCAGGGCTATTTGTCCTGTGTATGGCAATGGCAGCGCAATAGTGACTATTCTTACCATAAAAAAATTCTTGCTCGTAGGACCAGAAACTGCATGTGATTCAACTCCATTTAGGACTGGGAAACAAACGCTAGCTCGCCTTACAAGAAACACACTCTGCTTTAGAGAAAAGGGCACTCTTCTACTCTACTGTGTTTCCTAAAGGGTCCAAACAGTGAGCTTGCTCAGAACAAAAGAACTGTGCTTCCTACACACACGGACCATATGTAGTTCAACTCTGCTTAGGAAACTGAAAAGAACAGTAGTTCGTCTTCAGTCCCATACACTGTACTTGCTGGGAACAGACGCAAGTGCTATTTGCACTGTGTATGGCAATGGGAGCGCAAGATTGACTTTCTTTACCAGAAAACAACTCTTGCTCGTAGGACCAGAAACTGATGTGATTCAACTCCATTTAGGACTGGGAAACAAACGCTAGCTCGCCTTATAAGAAACACACTCTGCTTTTGAGAAAAGAGCACTCTTCTACTCTATTGTGTTTCCTATGGGGTCCGAACAGTGAGCTTGCTCAGAACAAAAGAACTGTGCTTCCTACACACACGGCCATATCTAGTTCAATTATACTTAGGAACCTGACAAGAACAGTAGATCCTCTTCAGTCCAATACACTGTACTTGCTGGGAACAGACGCCAGTGCTATTTGCATTGTGTATGGCATTTGGAGCGCAATAGTGACTCTTCTTACCAGAAAACAACTCTTGCTCATAGGACCAAAAACTGCCTGTGACTCAACTCCATTTAGGACTGGGAAACAAACGTGAGCTCGCCTTACAAGAAACACACTCTGCTTTAGAGAAAAGAGCACTCTTCTACTCTACTGTGTTTCCTATAGGGCCAGAACAGTGAACTTGCTCAGAACATAATAACTGTGCTTCCTACACACACGGGCCATATCTAGTTCAACTCTGCTTAGGAACCTGACAAGAACAGTAGATCCTCTTCAGTCCAACACACTGTACTTGCTGGGAACAGACGCATGTGCTATTTGCATTGTGTATGGCAATGAGAGCGCAATAGTGACTTTCCTTACCAGAAAATAACTCTTGCTCGTAGGACCACAAACTGCATGTGATTCAACACCATTTAGAACTGGGAAACAAATGCTAGCTCGCCTTACAAGAAACACACTCTGCTTTAGAGAAAAGAGCACTCTTCTACTCTACGGTGTTTCCTATGGGGTCCAAACAGTGAGCTTGCTCAGAACAAAAGAACTGTGCTTCCTACACACATGGACCATATCTAGTTCAACTCTGCTTAGGAAATTGACAAGAACAGTAGCTCCTATTCAGTCCAATACACTGTACTTGCTGTGAACAGACGGGAGTGCTATTTGCACTGTGTATGGCATTTGGAGCACAATAGTGACTCTTCTTACCAGAAAACAACTCTTGCTCGTAGGACCAAAAACTGCATGTGACTCAACTCCATTTAAAACTGGGAAACAAATGTGACCTCGCCTTACAAGAAACACACTCTGCTGTAGAGAAAAGAGCACTCTTATACTCTACTCTGTTTCCTATAGAGCCAGAACAGTGAGCTTGCTCAGAACATAATAACTGTGCTTCCTACACACACACGAGCCATATCTAGTTCAACTCTCCTTTGGAAACTGACAAGAACAGTAGCTCCTCTTCAGTCCGATAAACTGTACTTGTTGGGAAAAGACGCGATTGCTATTTGCACTGTGTATGGCAAAGGGAGCACAATAGTGACTATCCCTACCAGAAAACAACTCTTGTTCGTAGGACCAGAAACTGCATGTGATTCAACTCCATTTAGGACTGGGAAACAAACGCTAGCTTGCCTTGCAAAAAACACACTCTGCTTTTGAGAAAAGAGCACTCTTCTACTCTACTGTGTTTCCTATGGGCTCGAACAGTGAGCTTGCTCAGAACAAAAGAAGTGTGCTTCCTACAGACACGGCCATATCTAGTTCAATTCTGCTTAGAAACCTGACAAGAGCAGTAGATCCTCTTCAGTCCAATACACTGTACTTGCTGGGAACAGACGCCAGTGCTATTTGTCCTGTGTATGGCAATGGCAGCGCAATAGTGACTATTCTTACCATAAAAAAACTCTTGCTCGTAGGACCAGAAACTGCATGTGATTCAACTCCATTTAGGACTGGGAAACAAACGCTAGCTCGCCTTACAAGAAACACACTCTGCTTTAGAGAAAAGTGCACTCTTCTACTCTACTGTGTTTCCTAAAGGGTCCAAACAGTGAGCTTGCTCAGAACAAAAGAACTGTGCTTCCTACACACGGACCATATGTAGTTCAACTCTGCTTAGGAAACTGACAAGAACAGTAGCTCCTCTTCAGTCCGATACACTGTACTTGCTGGGAACAGACGCGAGTGCTATTTGCCCTGTGTATGGCAATGGGAGCGCAATAGTGACTTTCTTTACCAGAAAACAACTCTTGTTTGTAGGACCAGAAACTGCATGTGATTCAACTCCATTTAGGACTAGAAAACAATCGCTAGCTTGCCTTACAGAAACACAGTCTGCTTTTGAGAAAAGAGCACTCTTCTACTCTACTGTGTTTCCTATAGGGCCAGAACAGTGAGCTTGCTCAGAACATAAGAACTGGGCTTCCTATACACACCGGCCATATCTAGTTCAACTCTGCTTAGGAAACTGACAAGAACAGTAGCTCCTCTTCAGTCCAATACACTGTACTTGCTGGGAACAGACGCCAGTGCTATTTGCACTGTTTATTGCAAAGGGAGCGCAATAGTGATTTTCATTACCAGAAAACATCCCTTGCTCGTAGGACCAGAAACTGTATGGGATTCAACTCCATTTAGGACTGGGAAACAAACGATAGCTCACCTTACAAGAAACACACTCTGCTTTTGAGAAAAGAGCACTCTTCTACTCTACTGTGTTTCCTATGGGGTCCGAACAGTGAGCTTGCTCAGAACAAGAGAACTGTGCTTCCTACACACACGGCCATATCTAGTTCAAATCTGCTTAGGAAACTGACAAGAACAGTAGATCCTCTTCAGTCCAATACACTGTACTTGCTGGGAGCAGACGCGAGTGCTATATGAACTGTGTATGGCAAAGGGAGCACAATAGTGACATTCCTTACCAGAAAACATCCCTTGCTCGTAGGACCTAAAACTACATGGGATTCAACTCCATTTAGGACTGGGAAACAAACTATAGCTCACCTTACAAGAAACACACTCTGCTTTAGAGAAAAGAGCACTCTTCTACTCTACTGTGTTTCCTATAGGGATAGAACAGTGAGCTTGCTCAGAACAAAAGAACTGTGCTTCCTACACACACGGGCCATATCTAGTTCAACTCTGCTTAGGAAACTGACAAAAACAGTAGCTCCTCTTCAGTCCAATACACTGTACTTGCTGGGAACAGACGCCAGTGCTATTTGCACAGTGAATGGCAATGGGAGCGCAATAGTGACTCTTCTTACCAGAAAACAAATCTTGCTTGTAGGACCAGAAACTGCATGGGATTCAACTCCGTTTCTGACTGGGAAAAAAACACCAGCTAGCCTTACAAGAAACACACTCTGCTTTTGAGAAAAGAGCACTATTCTACTCTACCGTGTTTCCTATGGGGCCTGAAAATTGAGTTTGCTCAGAACAAAAGAACTGTGCTTCACACACACGGGCCATATCTAGTTCAACTCTGCTTAGGAAACTGACAAGAAGGGTGGCTCCTCTTTTGTCCAATACACTGTACTTGCTGGGAACAGACGCGAGTGCTTTTTGCACTGTGTATTGCAATGGTAGCACAATAGTGACTCTACTTACCAGAAAACAACTCTTGCTCGTAAGACTAGAAACTGCATGGGATTCAACTCCATATAGGACTGGGAAACAAACGCTAACTCGCCTTATAAGAAACACACTCTGCTTTTGAGAAAAGAGCACTCTTCTACTCTAATGTGTTTCCTATGGGGTCCGAACAGTGAGCTTGCTCAGAACTAGAGAAGTGTGCTTCCTGCACACACGGCCATATCTAGTTCAACTCTGCTTAGATAACTGACAAGAACAGTAGATCCTCTTCAGTCCAATACACTGTACTTGCTGGGAGCAGACGCTAGGGCTATTTGAACTGTGTATGGCAAAGGGAGCACAATAGTGACTTTCCTTACCAGAAAACATTCCTTGCTCGTAGGACCTAAAACTACATGGGATTCAACTCCATTTAGGACTGGGAAACAAACGATAGCTCACCTTACAAGAAACACACTCTGCTTTAGAGAAAAGAGCACTCTTCTACTCTACTGTGTTTCCTATAGGGACAGAACAGTGAGCATGCTCAGAACAAAAGAACTGTGCTTCCTACACACGGGCCATATCTAGTTCAACTCTGCTTAGGAAACTGACAAGAACAGTAGCTCCTCTTCAGTCCAATACACTGTACTTGCTGGGAACAGACGCCAGTGCTATTTGCACAGTGAATGGCAATGGGAGCGCAATAGTGACTCTTCTTACCAGAAAACAAATCTTGCTTGTAGGACCAGAAACTGCATGGGATTCAACTCCGTTTCTGACTGGGAAACAAACACCAGGTAGCCTTACAAGAAACACACTCTGCTTTTGAGAAAAGAGCACTATTCTACTCTACCGTGTTTCCTATGGGGCCTGAAAATTGAGCTTGTTCAGAACAAAAGAACTGTGCTTCCTACACACACACGCTATATCTAGTTCAACTCTGCTCAGGAAACTGACAAGAACAGTAGAACCTCTTCAGTCCAATACACTGTACTTGCTGGGAACAGACGCGAGTGCTATTTGCACTGTGTATGGCAAAGGGAGCACAATAGTGACTTTCCTTACCAGAAAACATCCCTTGCTCGTAGGACCTAAAACTGCATGGGATTCAACTCCATTTAGGACTGGGAAAAGAACGATAGCTCACCTTACAAGAAACACACTCTGCTTTAGAGAAAAGAGCACTCTTCTTCTCTACTGTGATTCCTATAGGGCCAGGACAGTGAGCTTGCTCAGAACAAAAGAACTGTGCTTCCTAAACACAAGGGCAATATCTAGTTCAACTCTGCTTAGGAAACTGACAAGAACAGTAGTTCCTCTTCAGTCCAATACACTGTACTTGCTGGGAACAGAAGTGAGTGCTATTTGCACTGTGTAAGGCAAAGGGAGCACAATAGTGACTTTCCTTACCAGAAAACATCCCTTGTTCGTAGGACCAAAAACTGCATGTGATTCAACTCCATTTAGGACTGGGAAACAAACGATAGCTCACCTTACAAGAAACACACTCTGCTTTAGAGAAAAGAGCACTCTTCTACTCTACTGTGTTTTCTATAGGGACAGAACAGTGAGCTTGCTCAGAACAGAAGAACTGTGCTTCCTACACACACGGCCCATATCTAGTTCAACTCTGCTTAGGAAACTGACAAGAACAGTAGCTCCTCTTCAGTCCAATACACTGTACTTGCTGGGAACAGACGCCAGTGCTATTTGCACTGTTTATGGCAAAGGGAGCGCAATAGTGATTTTCATTACCAGAAAACATCCCTTGCTCGTAGGACCAGAAACTGTATGGGATTCAATTCCATTTAGGACTGGGAAACAAACGATAGCTCACCTTACAAGAAACACACTCTGCTTTTGAGAAAAGAGCACTCTTCTACTCTACTGTGTTTCCTATAGGGCCAGAACAGTGAGCTTGCTCAGAACAAAAGAACTGTGCTTCCTACACACATGGGCCATATCTAGTTCAACTCGGCTTAGGAAAATGACAAGAACAGTAGCTCCTCTTCAGTCCAATACACTGTACTTTCTGGGAACAGACGTGAGTGCTATTTGCACTGTTTATGGCAAAGGGAGCACAATAGTGACTTTCCCTACCAGAAAACATCCCTTGCTCATAGGACCAAAAACTGCATGTGATTCAACTCCATTTAGGACTGGAAAACAAACGCTAGCTTGCCTTAAAAGAAACACACTCTGCTTTTGAGAAAAGAGCACTCTTCTACTCTACTGTGTTTCCTATAGGTCCAAAACAGTGAGCTTGCTCAGAACAAAAGAAATGTGCTTCCTACACACACACGCTATATCTAGTTCAACTCTGCTTAGGAAACTGACAAGAACAGTAGATCCTCTTCAGTCCAATACACTGTACTTGCTGGGAGCAGACGCGAGTGCTATTTCCACTGTGCATGGCAAAGGGAGCACAATAGTGACTTTCTTTACCAGAAAAAATCCCTTGCTCGTAGGACCTAAAACTGCATGGGATTCAACTCCATTTAGGACTGGGAAACAAACGATAGCTCACCTTACAAGAAACACACTCTGCTTTAGAGAAAAGAGCACTCTTCTACTCTACTGTGATTCCTTTAGGGCCAGGACAGTGAGCTTGCTCAGAACAAAAGAACTGTGCTTCCTACACACAAGGGCAATATCTAGTTCAACTCTGATAAGGAAACTGACAAGAACAGTAGTTCCTCTTCAGTCCAATACACTGTACTTGCTGGGAACAGAAGTGAGTGCTATTTGTACTGTGTAAGGCAAAGGGAGCACAATAGTGACTTTCCTTATCAGAAAACATCCCTTGTTCGTAGGACCAAGAACTGCATGTGATTCAACTCCATTTAGGACTGGGAAACAAACGCTAGCTCACCTTACAAGAAACACACTCTGCTTTAGAGAAAAGAGCACTCTTCTACTCTACTGTGTTTCCTATTGGGCCAAAACAGTGAGCTTGCTCAGAACAAAAGAACTGTGCTTCCTACACAGACGGGCCATATCTAGTTCAACTCTGCTTAGGAAACTGACAAGAACAGTAGCTCCTCTTCCGTCCAATACACTGTACTTGCTGGGAGCAGACGCGAGTGCTATTTGCACTGTGTATGGCAATGGGAGCACAATAGTGACTCTTCTTACCAGAAAACAACTCTTGCGTGTAGTACCAGAAACTGCATGGGATTCAACTCCGTTTCTGACTGGGAAACAAACACCAGCTAGCCTTACAAGAAAAACACTCTGCTCTTCAGAAAAGAGCACTATTCTACTCTACTGTGTTTCCTATGGGGCCTGAAAATTGAGCTTGCTCAGAACAAAAGAACTGTGCTTCCTACACACACACGCTATATCTAGTTCAACTCTGCTTAGGAAACTGACAAGAACAGTAGATCCTCTTCAGTCCAATACACTGTACTTGCTGGGAACAGACGCGAGTGCTATTTGCACTGTGTATGGCAAAGGGAGCACAATAGTGACTTTCCTTACCAGAAAACATCCCTTGCTCGTAGGACCTAAAACTGCATGGGATTCAACTCCATTTAGGACTGGGAAACAAACGATAGCTCACCTTACAAGAAACACACTCTGCTTTAGAGAAAAGAGCACTCTTCTTCTCTACTGTGATTCCTATAGGGCCAGGACAGTGAGCTTGCTCAGAACAAAAGAACTGTGCTTCCTAAACACAAGGGCAATATCTAGTTCAACTCTGCTTAGGAAACTGACAAGAACAGTAGTTCCTCTTCAGTCCAATACACTGTACTTGCTAGGAACAGACGCGAGTGCTATTTGCACTGTGTATGGCAAAGGGAGCACAATAGTGACTTTCCTTACCAGAAAACATCCCTTGCTCGTAGGACCTAAAACTGCATGGGATTCAACTCCATTTAGGACTGGGAAACAAACGATAGCTCACCTTACAAGAAACACACTCTGCTTTAGAGAAAAGAGCACTCTTCTTCTCTACTGTGATTCCTATAGGGCCAGGACAGTGAGCTTGCTCAGAACAAAAGAACTGTGCTTCCTAAACACAAGGGCAATATCTAGTTCAACTCTGCTTAGGAAACTGACAAGAACAGTAGTTCCTCTTCAGTCCAATACACTGTACTTGCTGGGAACAGACGTGAGTGCTATTTGCACTGTGTAAGGCAAAGGGAGCACAATAGTGACTTTCCTTACCAGAAAACATCCCTTGTTCGTAGGACCTAAAACTGCATGTGATTCAACTCCATTTAGGACTGGGAAACAAACACTAGCTCACCTTACAAGAAACACACTCTGCTTTAGAGAAAAGAGCACTCTTCTACTCTACTGTGTTTCCTATAGGGACAGAACAGTGAGCTTGCTCAGAACAAAAGAACTGTGCTTCCTACACACACGGGCCATATCTAGTTCAACTCTGCTTAGGAAACTGACAAGAACAGTAGCTCCTCTTCAGTCCAATACACTGTACTTGCTGGGAACAGACGCCAGTGCTATTTGCACTGTTTATTGCAAAGGGAGCACAATAGTGATTTTCATTACCAGAAAACATCCGTTGCTCGTAGGACCAGAAACTGTATGGGATTGAACTCCATTTAGGACTGGGAAACAAACGATAGCTCACCTTACAAGAAACACACTCTGCTTTTGAGAAAAGAGCACTCTTCTACTCTACTGTGTTTCCTATAGGGCCAGAACAGTGAGCTTGCTCAGAACAAAAGAACTGTGCTTCCTAGACACATGGGCCATATCTAGTTCAACTCGGCTTAGGAAAATGACAAGAACAGTAGCTCCTCTTCAGTCCAATACACTGTACTTTCTGGGAACAGACGTGAGTGCTATTTGCACTGTTTATGGCAAAGGGAGCACAATAGTGACTTTCCCTACCAGAAAACATCCCTTGCTCGTAGGACCAAAAACTGCATGTGATTCAACTCCATTTAGGACTGGAAAACAAACGCTAGCTTGCCTTAAAAGAAACACACTCTGCTTTTGAGAAAAGAGCACTCTTCTACTCTACTGTGTTTCCTATAGGTCCAAAACAGTGAGCTTGCTCAGAACAAAAGAACTGTGCTTCCTACACACACACGCTATATCTAGTTCAACTCTGCTTAGGAAACTGACAAGAACAGTAGATCCTCTTCAGTCCAATACACTGTACTTGCTGGGAGCAGACGCGAGTGCTATTTCCACTGTGTATGGCAAAGGGAGCACAATAGTGACTTTCCTTACCAGAAAACATCCCTTGTTCGTAGGACCTAAAACTGCATGGGATTCAACTCCATTTAGGACTGGGAAAGAAACGATAGCTCACCTTACAAGAAACACACTCTGCTTTAGAGAAAAGAGCACTCTTCTACTCTACTGTGATTCCTTTAGGGCCAGGACAGTGAGCTTGCTCAGAACAAAAGAACTGTGCTTCCTACACACAAGGGCAATATCTAGTTCAACTCTGCTTAGGAAACTGACAAGAACAGTAGTTCCTCTTCAGTCCAATACACTGTACTTGCTGGGAACAGAAGTGAGTGCTATTTGTACTGTGTAAGGCAAAGGGAGCACAATAGTGACTTTCCTTATCAGAAAACATCCCTTGTTCGTAGGACCAAGAACTGCATGTGATTCAACTCCATTTAGGACTGGGAAACAAACGCTAGCTCACCTTACAAGAAACACACTCTGCTTTAGAGAAAAGAACACTCTTCTACTCTACTGTGTTTCCTATTGGGCCAAAACAGTGAGCTTGCTCAGAACAAAAGAACTGTGCTTCCTACACACACGGGCCATATCTAGTTCAACTCTGTTTAGGAAACTGACAAGAACAGTAGCTCCTCTTCCGTCCAATACACTGTACTTGCTGGGAGCAGACGCGAGTGCTATTTGCACTGTGTATGGCAATGGGAGCACAATAGTGACTCTTCTTACCAGAAAACAACTCTTGCGTGTAGGACCAGAAACTGCATGGGATTCAACTCCGTTTCTGACTGGGAAACAAACACCAGCTAGCCTTACAAGAAAAACACTCTGCTCTTCAGAAAAGAGCACTATTCTACTCTACTGTGTTTCCTATGGGGCCTGAAAATTGAGCTTGCTCACAACAAAAGAACTGTGCTTCCTACACACACACGCTATATCTAGTTCAACTCTGCTTAGGAAACTGACAAGAACAGTAGATCCTCTTCAGTCCAATACACTGTACTTGCTGGGAACAGACGCGAGTGCTATTTGCACTGTGTATGGCAAAGGGAGCACAATAGTGACTTTCCTTACCAGAAAACATCCCTTGCTCGTAGGACCTAAAACTGCATGGGATTCAACTCCATTTAGGACTGGGAAACAAACGATAGCTCACCTTACAAGAAACACACTCTGCTTTAGAGAAAAGAGCACTCTTCTTCTCTACTGTGATTCCTATAGGGCCAGGACAGTTAGCTTGCTCAGAACAAAAGAACTGTGCTTCCTAAACACAAGGGCAATATCTAGTTCAACTCTGCTTAGGAAACTGACAAGAACAGTAGTTCCTCTTCAGTCCAATACACTGTACTTGCTGGGAACAGACGCGAGTGCTATTTGCACTGTGTATGGCAAAGGGAGCACAATAGTGACTTTCCTTACCAGAAAACATCCCTTGCTCGTAGGACCTAAAACTGCATGTGATTCAACTCCATTTAGGACTGGGAAACAAACGCTAGCTCACCTTACAAGAAACACACTCTGCTTTAGAGAAAAGAGCACTCTTCTTCTCTACTGTGATTCCTATAGGGCCAGGACAGTGAGCTTGCTCAGAACAAAAGAACTGTGCTTCCTAAACACAAGGGCAATATCTAGTTCAACTCTGCTTAGGAAACTGACAAGAACAAGTTCCTCTTCAGTCCAATACACTGTACTTGCTGGGAACAGACGTGAGTGCTATTTGCACTGTGTAAGGCAAAGGGAGCACAATAGTGACTTTCCTTACCAGAAAACATCCCTTGTTCGTAGGACCAAAAACTGCATGTGATTCAACTCCATTTAGGACTGGGAAACAAACACTAGCTCACCTTACAAGAAACACACTCTGCTTTAGAGAAAAGAGCACTCTTCTACTCTACTGTGTTTCCTATTGGGCCAAAACAGTGAGCTTGCTCAGAACAAAAGAACTGTGCTTCCTACACACATGGGCCATATCTAGTTCAACTCTGCTTAGGAAACTGACAAGAACAGTAGCTCCTCTTCCGTCCAATACACTGTACTTGCTGGGAGCAGATGCGAGTGCTATTTACACTGTGTATGGCAATGGGATCACAATAGCGACTCTTCTTACCAGAAAACAACTCTTGCGTGTAGGACCAGAAACTGCATGGGATTCAACTCCGTTTCTGACTGGGAAACAAACACCAGCTAGCCTTACAAGAAAAACACTCTGCTCTTCAGAAAAGAGCACTGTTCTACTTTACTGTGTTTCCTATGGGGCCTGAAAATTGAGCTTGCTCAGAACAAAAGAACTGTGCTTCACACACACGGGCCATATCTAGTTCAACTCTGCTTAGGAAACTGACAAGAAGGTAGCTCCTCTTCTGTCCAATACACTGTACTTGCTGGGAACAGACGCCAGTGCTATTTACCCTGTGTATGACAATGGGAGCGCAATAGTGACTCTTCTTACCAGAAAACAACTCTTGCTCCTAGGATCAGAAACTGCATGTGATTCAACTCCATTTAGGACTGGGAAACAAACGCTAGCTCGCCTTACAAGAAACATACTCTGCTTTTGAGAAAAGAGCACTCTTCTACTCTACTGTGTTTCCTATGGGGTCCGAACAGTGAGCTTGCTCAGAACAAAACAACTGTGCTTCCTACACACGGGCCATATCTAGTTCAACTCTGCTTATTAAACTGACAAGAACAGTAGCTCCTATTCTGTCCAATACACTGTACTTGCAAAGATCAGTAGCGAGTGTTGTTTGCACTGTGTATGGCAATGGGAGCGCAATAGTGACTCTTTGCACCAGAAAACAACTCTTGCTCATAGGACCAAAAACTGCCTGTGACTCAACTCCATTTAGGACTGAGAAAAAAGCGCGAGCTTGCCTTACAAGAAACACACTCTGCTTTAGAGAAAAGAGCACTCTTCTACTCTTCTGTGTTTCCTATAGGGCCAGAACAGTGAGCTTGCTCAGAACATATTAACTGTGCTTCCTACACACACGGGCCATATCTAGTTCAACTCTGCTTAGGAACCTGACAAGAACAGTAGCTCCTCTTCAGTCCGATACACTGTACTTGTTGGGAAAAGACGCGATTGCTATTTGCACTGTGTATCACAAAGGGAGCACAATAGTGACTTTCCCTACCAGAAAATAACTCTTGCTCGTAGGACCAGAAACTGCATGTGATTCAACTCCATTTAGGACTGGGAAACAAACACTAGCTTGCCTTGCAAAAAACACACTCTGCTTTTGAGAAAAGAGCACTCTTCTACTCTACTGTGTTTCCTATAGGGCTCGAACAGTGAGCTTGCACAGAATAAAAGAACTGTGCTTCCTACACACACGGCCATATCTACTTCAATTCTGCTTAGGAACCTGACAAGAGCAGTAGATCCTCTTCAGTCCAATACACTGTACTTGCTGGGAACAGACGCCAGTGCTATTTGTCCTGTGTATGTCAATGGCAGCGCAATAGTGAGTATTCTTACCGTAAAAAAACTCTTGCTCGTAGTACCAGAATCTGCATGTGATTCAACTCCATTTAGGACTGGGAAACAAACGCTAGCTCGCCTTACAAGAAACACACTCTGCTTTAGAGAAAAGAGCACTCTTCTACTCTACTGTGTTTCCTATAGGGCCAGAACAGTGAGCTTGCTCAGAACAAAAGAACGGTGCTTCCCACACACGGGCCATATCTAGTTCAACTCTGCTTAGGAAACTGACAAGAACAGTAGCTCCTCTTCAGTCCGATATACCTTACTTGCTGGGAACAGACACGAGTGCTATTTGCACTGTGTGTGGCAATGGGAGCTCAATAGTGACTTTCCTCACCAGAAAACAGCTCTTGCTCATAGGACCAGAAACTGCATGTGATTCAACTCCATTTAGGAATAGGAAACAAATGCTAGCTCGCCTTACATGAAACACACTCTGCTTTTGAGAAAAGAGCAGTCTTCTACTCTACTGTGTTTCCTATGGGTTCCGAAAAGTGAGCTTGTTCAGAACAAAAGATCTTTGCTTCCTACACACACGGGCCATATCTAGTTCAACTCTCCTTAGGAAACTGACAAGAACAGTGGATCCTCTTCAGTCCAATACACTGTACTTGCTGGGAACAGACGCATGTGCTATTTGCACTGTGTATGGCAATGAGAGCGCAATAGTGACTTTCCTTACCAGAAAACAACTCTTGCTCGTAGGACCAGAAACTGCATGTGATTCAACGCCATTTAGAACTGGGAAACAAATGCTAGCTCGCCTTACAAAAACACACTCTGCTTTTGAGAAAAGAGCACTCTTCTACTCTACGGTGTTTCCTATGGGGTCCAAACAGTGAGCTTGATCAGAACAAAAGAAATGTGCTTCCTACACACATGGACCATATCTAGTTCAACTCGGCTTAGGAAACTGACAAGAACAGTAGCTCCTATTCAGTCCAATACACTGTACTTGCTGGGAACAGACGGGAGTGCTATTTGCACTGTGTATGGCATTTGGAGCACAATAGTGACTCTTCTTACCAGAAAACAACTCTTGCTCGTAGGACCAAAAACTGCATGTGACTCAACTGCAATTAAGACTGGGAAACAAACGTCAGCTCGCCTTACAAGAAACACACTCTGCTTTAGAGAAAAGAGCACTCTTCTACTCTACTGTGTTTCCTATAGGGCCAGAACAGTGAGCTTGCTCAGAACATAATAACTGTGCTTCCTACACACACGGGCCTTATCTAGTTCAACTCTGCTTAGGAAACTGAGAAGAACAGTAGCTCCTCTTCAGTCCAATACACGGTACTTGCTGGGAACAGACGGGAGTGCTATTTGCACTGTGTATGGCAATGGGAGCGCAATAGTGACTTTCCTTACCAGAAAACAACTCTTGCTCGTAGGAACAGAAACTGCATGTGATTCAACTCCATTTAGGACTGGGAAACAAACGCTAGCTTGCCTTACAAAAAACACACTCTGCTTTTGAGAAAAGAGCACTCTTCTACTCTACTGTGTTTCCTATGTGCTCGAAATGTGAGCTTGCTCAGAACAAAAGAACTGTGCTTCCTACACACACGGCCATATCTAGTTCAATTCTGCTTAGGAACCTGACAAGAACAGTAGATTCTCTTCAGTGCAATACACTGTACGTGCTGGGAACAGACGCCAGTGCTATTTGCACTGTGTATGGCAATTGGAGCACAATATTGAGTCGTCTTTCCAGAAAACAACTCTTGCTCATAGGACAAAAAACTGCATGTGACTCAACTCCATTTAGGACTGAAAAACAAACTCTAGCTCGCCTTACAATAAACACACTCTGCTTTTGAGAAAAGAGCACTCTTCTATTCTACGGTGTTTCCTATGGGTTCCAAACAATAAGCTTGCTCAGAACAAAAGACCTGTGCTTCCTACACACATGGACCATATCTAGTTCAACTCTGCTTAGGAACCTGACAAGAACAGTAGCTCCTATTCAGTCCAATACACTGTACTTGCTGGGAAACGACGGGAGTGCTATTTGCACTGTGTATGGCATTTGGAGCACAATAGTGACTCTTCTTACCAGAAAAAAACTCTTGCTCGTAGGACCAAAAACTGCATGTGACTCAACTCCATTTAAGACTGGGAAACAAACGCGAGCTCGCCTTACAAGAAACACACTCTGCTTTAGAGAAAAGAGCACTCTTCTACTCTACTGTGTTTCCTATAGGGCCAGAACAGTGAGCTTGCTCAGAACATAATAACTGTGCTTCCTAAACACATGGGCCTTATCTAGTTCAAGTCTGCTTAGGAACCTGACAAGAACAGTAGATCCTCTTCAGTCCGATACACTGTACTTGTTGGGGAAAGACGCGATTGCTATTTGCACTGTGTTATGGCAAAGGGAGCACAATAGTGACTTTCCTTACCAGAAAACATCCCTTGTTCGTAGGACCTAAAACTGCATGGGATTCAACTCCATTTAGGACTGGGAAAGAAACGATAGCTCACCTTACAAGAAACACACTCTGCTTTAGAGAAAAGAGCACTCTTCTACTCTACTGTGATTCCTTTAGGGCCAGGACAGTGAGCTTGCTCAGAACAAAAGAACTGTGCTTCCTACACACAAGGGCAATATCTAGTTCAACTCTGCTTAGGAAACTGACAAGAACAGTAGTTCCTCTTCAGTCCAATACACTGTACTTGCTGGGAACAGAAGTGAGTGCTATTTGTACTGTGTAAGGCAAAGGGAGCACAATAGTGACTTTCCTTATCAGAAAACATCCCTTGTTCGTAGGACCAAGAACTGCATGTGATTCAACTCCATTTAGGACTGGGAAACAAACGCTAGCTCACCTTACAAGAAACACACTCTGCTTTAGAGAAAAGAACACTCTTCTACTCTACTGTGTTTCCTATTGGGCCAAAACAGTGAGCTTGCTCAGAACAAAAGAACTGTGCTTCCTACACACACGGGCCATATCTAGTTCAACTCTGTTTAGGAAACTGACAAGAACAGTAGCTCCTCTTCCGTCCAATACACTGTACTTGCTGGGAGCAGACGCGAGTGCTATTTGCACTGTGTATGGCAATGGGAGCACAATAGTGACTCTTCTTACCAGAAAACAACTCTTGCGTGTAGGACCAGAAACTGCATGGGATTCAACTCCGTTTCTGACTGGGAAACAAACACCAGCTAGCCTTACAAGAAAAACACTCTGCTCTTCAGAAAAGAGCACTATTCTACTCTACTGTGTTTCCTATGGGGCCTGAAAATTGAGCTTGCTCACAACAAAAGAACTGTGCTTCCTACACACACACGCTATATCTAGTTCAACTCTGCTTAGGAAACTGACAAGAACAGTAGATCCTCTTCAGTCCAATACACTGTACTTGCTGGGAACAGACGCGAGTGCTATTTGCACTGTGTATGGCAAAGGGAGCACAATAGTGACTTTCCTTACCAGAAAACATCCCTTGCTCGTAGGACCTAAAACTGCATGGGATTCAACTCCATTTAGGACTGGGAAACAAACGATAGCTCACCTTACAAGAAACACACTCTGCTTTAGAGAAAAGAGCACTCTTCTTCTCTACTGTGATTCCTATAGGGCCAGGACAGTTAGCTTGCTCAGAACAAAAGAACTGTGCTTCCTAAACACAAGGGCAATATCTAGTTCAACTCTGCTTAGGAAACTGACAAGAACAGTAGTTCCTCTTCAGTCCAATACACTGTACTTGCTGGGAACAGACGCGAGTGCTATTTGCACTGTGTATGGCAAAGGGAGCACAATAGTGACTTTCCTTACCAGAAAACATCCCTTGCTCGTAGGACCTAAAACTGCATGTGATTCAACTCCATTTAGGACTGGGAAACAAACGCTAGCTCACCTTACAAGAAACACACTCTGCTTTAGAGAAAAGAGCACTCTTCTTCTCTACTGTGATTCCTATAGGGCCAGGACAGTGAGCTTGCTCAGAACAAAAGAACTGTGCTTCCTAAACACAAGGGCAATATCTAGTTCAACTCTGCTTAGGAAACTGACAAGAACAAGTTCCTCTTCAGTCCAATACACTGTACTTGCTGGGAACAGACGTGAGTGCTATTTGCACTGTGTAAGGCAAAGGGAGCACAATAGTGACTTTCCTTACCAGAAAACATCCCTTGTTCGTAGGACCAAAAACTGCATGTGATTCAACTCCATTTAGGACTGGGAAACAAACACTAGCTCACCTTACAAGAAACACACTCTGCTTTAGAGAAAAGAGCACTCTTCTACTCTACTGTGTTTCCTATTGGGCCAAAACAGTGAGCTTGCTCAGAACAAAAGAACTGTGCTTCCTACACACATGGGCCATATCTAGTTCAACTCTGCTTAGGAAACTGACAAGAACAGTAGCTCCTCTTCCGTCCAATACACTGTACTTGCTGGGAGCAGATGCGAGTGCTATTTACACTGTGTATGGCAATGGGATCACAATAGCGACTCTTCTTACCAGAAAACAACTCTTGCGTGTAGGACCAGAAACTGCATGGGATTCAACTCCGTTTCTGACTGGGAAACAAACACCAGCTAGCCTTACAAGAAAAACACTCTGCTCTTCAGAAAAGAGCACTGTTCTACTTTACTGTGTTTCCTATGGGGCCTGAAAATTGAGCTTGCTCAGAACAAAAGAACTGTGCTTCACACACACGGGCCATATCTAGTTCAACTCTGCTTAGGAAACTGACAAGAAGGTAGCTCCTCTTCTGTCCAATACACTGTACTTGCTGGGAACAGACGCCAGTGCTATTTACCCTGTGTATGACAATGGGAGCGCAATAGTGACTCTTCTTACCAGAAAACAACTCTTGCTCCTAGGATCAGAAACTGCATGTGATTCAACTCCATTTAGGACTGGGAAACAAACGCTAGCTCGCCTTACAAGAAACATACTCTGCTTTTGAGAAAAGAGCACTCTTCTACTCTACTGTGTTTCCTATGGGGTCCGAACAGTGAGCTTGCTCAGAACAAAACAACTGTGCTTCCTACACACGGGCCATATCTAGTTCAACTCTGCTTATTAAACTGACAAGAACAGTAGCTCCTATTCTGTCCAATACACTGTACTTGCAAAGATCAGTAGCGAGTGTTGTTTGCACTGTGTATGGCAATGGGAGCGCAATAGTGACTCTTTGCACCAGAAAACAACTCTTGCTCATAGGACCAAAAACTGCCTGTGACTCAACTCCATTTAGGACTGAGAAAAAAGCGCGAGCTTGCCTTACAAGAAACACACTCTGCTTTAGAGAAAAGAGCACTCTTCTACTCTTCTGTGTTTCCTATAGGGCCAGAACAGTGAGCTTGCTCAGAACATATTAACTGTGCTTCCTACACACACGGGCCATATCTAGTTCAACTCTGCTTAGGAACCTGACAAGAACAGTAGCTCCTCTTCAGTCCGATACACTGTACTTGTTGGGAAAAGACGCGATTGCTATTTGCACTGTGTATCACAAAGGGAGCACAATAGTGACTTTCCCTACCAGAAAATAACTCTTGCTCGTAGGACCAGAAACTGCATGTGATTCAACTCCATTTAGGACTGGGAAACAAACACTAGCTTGCCTTGCAAAAAACACACTCTGCTTTTGAGAAAAGAGCACTCTTCTACTCTACTGTGTTTCCTATAGGGCTCGAACAGTGAGCTTGCACAGAATAAAAGAACTGTGCTTCCTACACACACGGCCATATCTACTTCAATTCTGCTTAGGAACCTGACAAGAGCAGTAGATCCTCTTCAGTCCAATACACTGTACTTGCTGGGAACAGACGCCAGTGCTATTTGTCCTGTGTATGTCAATGGCAGCGCAATAGTGAGTATTCTTACCGTAAAAAAACTCTTGCTCGTAGTACCAGAATCTGCATGTGATTCAACTCCATTTAGGACTGGGAAACAAACGCTAGCTCGCCTTACAAGAAACACACTCTGCTTTAGAGAAAAGAGCACTCTTCTACTCTACTGTGTTTCCTATAGGGCCAGAACAGTGAGCTTGCTCAGAACAAAAGAACGGTGCTTCCCACACACGGGCCATATCTAGTTCAACTCTGCTTAGGAAACTGACAAGAACAGTAGCTCCTCTTCAGTCCGATATACCTTACTTGCTGGGAACAGACACGAGTGCTATTTGCACTGTGTGTGGCAATGGGAGCTCAATAGTGACTTTCCTCACCAGAAAACAGCTCTTGCTCATAGGACCAGAAACTGCATGTGATTCAACTCCATTTAGGAATAGGAAACAAATGCTAGCTCGCCTTACATGAAACACACTCTGCTTTTGAGAAAAGAGCAGTCTTCTACTCTACTGTGTTTCCTATGGGTTCCGAAAAGTGAGCTTGTTCAGAACAAAAGATCTTTGCTTCCTACACACACGGGCCATATCTAGTTCAACTCTCCTTAGGAAACTGACAAGAACAGTGGATCCTCTTCAGTCCAATACACTGTACTTGCTGGGAACAGACGCATGTGCTATTTGCACTGTGTATGGCAATGAGAGCGCAATAGTGACTTTCCTTACCAGAAAACAACTCTTGCTCGTAGGACCAGAAACTGCATGTGATTCAACGCCATTTAGAACTGGGAAACAAATGCTAGCTCGCCTTACAAAAACACACTCTGCTTTTGAGAAAAGAGCACTCTTCTACTCTACGGTGTTTCCTATGGGGTCCAAACAGTGAGCTTGATCAGAACAAAAGAAATGTGCTTCCTACACACATGGACCATATCTAGTTCAACTCGGCTTAGGAAACTGACAAGAACAGTAGCTCCTATTCAGTCCAATACACTGTACTTGCTGGGAACAGACGGGAGTGCTATTTGCACTGTGTATGGCATTTGGAGCACAATAGTGACTCTTCTTACCAGAAAACAACTCTTGCTCGTAGGACCAAAAACTGCATGTGACTCAACTGCAATTAAGACTGGGAAACAAACGTCAGCTCGCCTTACAAGAAACACACTCTGCTTTAGAGAAAAGAGCACTCTTCTACTCTACTGTGTTTCCTATAGGGCCAGAACAGTGAGCTTGCTCAGAACATAATAACTGTGCTTCCTACACACACGGGCCTTATCTAGTTCAACTCTGCTTAGGAAACTGAGAAGAACAGTAGCTCCTCTTCAGTCCAATACACGGTACTTGCTGGGAACAGACGGGAGTGCTATTTGCACTGTGTATGGCAATGGGAGCGCAATAGTGACTTTCCTTACCAGAAAACAACTCTTGCTCGTAGGAACAGAAACTGCATGTGATTCAACTCCATTTAGGACTGGGAAACAAACGCTAGCTTGCCTTACAAAAAACACACTCTGCTTTTGAGAAAAGAGCACTCTTCTACTCTACTGTGTTTCCTATGTGCTCGAAATGTGAGCTTGCTCAGAACAAAAGAACTGTGCTTCCTACACACACGGCCATATCTAGTTCAATTCTGCTTAGGAACCTGACAAGAACAGTAGATTCTCTTCAGTGCAATACACTGTACGTGCTGGGAACAGACGCCAGTGCTATTTGCACTGTGTATGGCAATTGGAGCACAATATTGAGTCGTCTTTCCAGAAAACAACTCTTGCTCATAGGACAAAAAACTGCATGTGACTCAACTCCATTTAGGACTGAAAAACAAACTCTAGCTCGCCTTACAATAAACACACTCTGCTTTTGAGAAAAGAGCACTCTTCTATTCTACGGTGTTTCCTATGGGTTCCAAACAATAAGCTTGCTCAGAACAAAAGACCTGTGCTTCCTACACACATGGACCATATCTAGTTCAACTCTGCTTAGGAACCTGACAAGAACAGTAGCTCCTATTCAGTCCAATACACTGTACTTGCTGGGAAACGACGGGAGTGCTATTTGCACTGTGTATGGCATTTGGAGCACAATAGTGACTCTTCTTACCAGAAAAAAACTCTTGCTCGTAGGACCAAAAACTGCATGTGACTCAACTCCATTTAAGACTGGGAAACAAACGCGAGCTCGCCTTACAAGAAACACACTCTGCTTTAGAGAAAAGAGCACTCTTCTACTCTACTGTGTTTCCTATAGGGCCAGAACAGTGAGCTTGCTCAGAACATAATAACTGTGCTTCCTAAACACATGGGCCTTATCTAGTTCAAGTCTGCTTAGGAACCTGACAAGAACAGTAGATCCTCTTCAGTCCGATACACTGTACTTGTTGGGGAAAGACGCGATTGCTATTTGCACTGTGTTATGGCAAAGGGAGCACAATAGTGACTTTCCTTACCAGAAAACAACTCTTGCTTCGTAGGACCAGAAACTGCATGTGATTCAACTCCATTTAGGACTGGGAAACAAACGCTAGCTTGCCTTACAAAAAACACACTCTGCTTTTGAGAAAAGAGCACTCTTCTACTCTAATGTGTTTCCTATGGGGTCCGAACAGTGAGCTTGCTCAGAACAAAAGAACTGTGCTTCCTACACACACGGCCATATCTAGTTCAATTCTACTTAGGAACCTGACAAGAACAGTAGATCCTCTTCAGTCCAATACACTGTACTTACTGGGAACAGACGCCAGTGCTATTTGCACTGTGTATGGCATTTGGACCGCAATAGTGACTCTTCTGACCAGAAAACAACTGTTGCTCGTAGCACCAAAAACTGCCTGTGACTCAACTCCATTTAGGACTGGGAAACAAACGCTAGCTTGCCTTACAAAAAACACACTCTGCTTTTGAGAAAAAAGCACTCTTCTACTCTACTGTGTTTCCTATGGGCTCGAACAGTGAGCTTGCTCAGAACAAAAGAACTGTGCTTGCTACACACACGGCCATATCTAGTTCAATTCTACATAGAAACCTGACAAGAGCAGTAGATCCTCTTCAGTCCAATACACTGTACTTGCTGGGAACAGACGCCAGTGCTATTTGTCCTGTGTATGGCAATGGCAGCACAATAGTGACTATTCTTACCATAAAAAAACTCTTGCTCGTAGGACCAGAAACTGCATGGGATTCAACTCCATTTAGGACTGGGAAACAAACGCTAGCTCGCCTTACAAGAAACACACTCTGCTTTTGAGAAAAGAGCACTCTTCTACTCTACTGTGTTTCCTATATGCTCGAAATGTGAGCTTGCTCAGAACAAAAGAACTGTGCTTCCTACACACACGGCCATATCTAGTTCAATTCTGCTTAGGAACCTGACAAGAACAGTAGATCCTCTTCAGTCCAATACACTGTACGTGCTAGGAACAGACGCCAGTGCTATTTGCACTGTGTATGGCAATTGGAGCACAATAGTGACTCGTCTTACCAGAAAACAACTCTTGCTCATAGGACAAAAAACTGCATGTGACTCACCTCTATTTAGGACTGAAAAACAAACTCTAGCTCGCTTTACAAGAAACACACTCTGCTTTTGAGAAAAGAGCACTCTTCTACTCTACTGTGTTTCCTATAGGGCCAGAACAGTGAGCTTGCTCAGAACAAATGAACTGTGCTTCCTACACACACGGGCCATATCTAGTTCAACTCTGCTTAGGAAACTGACAAGAACAGTAGCTCCTCTTCAGTCCAATACACTGTACTTGCTGAGAACAGACGCATGTGCTATTTGCACTGTGTATGTCAATGGGAGCACAATAGTGACTTTCCTTACCAGAATACAACTCTTGCTCGTAGGACCAGAAACTGCATGTGGTTCCACACCATTTAGGACTGGGAAACAAACGCTAGCTCGCCTTAAAAGAAACACATTCTTCTTTAGGGAAAAGAGCACTCTTCTACTCTACTGTGTTTCCTATGGGATCCAAACAGTGAACTTGCTCAGAACAAAAGAAATGTGCTTCCTACACACACGGCCATATCTAGATCAATTCTGCTTAAGAACCTGACAAGAACAGTAGATCCTCTTCAGTCCAATACACTGTACGTGCTAGGAACAGACGCCAGTGCTATTTGCACTGTGTATGGCAATTGGAGCACAATAGTGAGTCGTCTTACCAGAAAACAATTCTTGCTCGTAGGACAAAAAACTGCATGTGACTCAACTCCATTTAGGACTGAAAAACAAACTCTAGCTCGCTAAACAAGAAACACACTCTGCTTTTGAGAAAAGAGCACTCTTCTACTCTACTGTGTTTCCTATAGGGCCAGAACAGTGAGCTTGCTCAGAACATATGAACTGTGCTTCCTACACACACGGGCCATATCTAGTTCAACTCTGCTTAGGAAACTGACAAGAACAGTAGCTCCTCTTCTGTCCAATACACTGTACTTGCTGGGAACAGACGCATGTGCTATTTGCACTGTGTATGGCAATGAGAGCACAATAGTGACTTTCCTTACCAGAAAACAACTCTTGCTCGTAGGACCACAAACTGCATGTGATTCAATGCCATTTAGAACTGGGAAACAAATGCTAGCTCGCCTTACAAGAAACACACTCTGCTTTTGAGAAAAGAGCATTCTTCTACTCTACGGTGTTTCCTATATGGTCCAAACAGTAAGCTTGCTCAGAACAAAAGAACTGTGCTTCCTACACACATGGACCATATCTAGCTCAACTCTGCTTAGGAAACTGACAAGAACAGTAGCTCCTATTCAGTCCAATACACTGTACTTGCTGGGAACAGACGGGAGTGCTATTTGTACTGTGTATGGCATTTGGAGCACAATAGTGACTCTTCTTACCAGAAAAAAACTCTTGCTCGTAGGAATAAAAACTGCATGTGACTCAACTCCATTTAAGACTGGGAAACAAAGGCGAGCTCGCCTTACAAGAAACACACTCTGCTTTAGAGAAAAGAGCACTCTTCTACTCTACTGTGTTTCCTATAGGGCCAGAACAGTGAGCTTGCTCAGAACATAATAACTGTGCTTCCTAAACACACGGGCCATATCTAGTTCAAGTTTGCTTAGGAACCTGACAAGAACAGTAGATCCTCTTCAGTCCGATACACTGTACTTGTTGGGAAAAGACGCGATTGCTATTTGCACTGTGTATGACAAAGGGAGCGCAATAGTGACTTTCCTTACCAGAAAACAACTCTTGCTCATAGGACCAGAAACTGCATGTGATTCAACTCCATTTAGGACTGGGAAACAAACGCTAGCTTGCCTTACAAAAAACACACTCTGCTTTTGAGAAAACAGCACTCTTCTACTCTTCTGTGTTTCCTATGGGCTCGAACAGTGAGCTTGTTCAGAAGAAAAGAACTGTGCTTCCTAAACACACGGCCATATCTAGTTCAATTCTGCTTAGGAACATGACAAGAAAAGTAGATCCTCTTCAGTCCAATACAATGTACGTGCTGGGAACAGACGCCAGTGCTATTTGCACTGTGTATGGCAATTGGAGCAAAATAGTGACTCGTCTTACCAGAAAACAACTCTTTCTAGGAGGACAAAAAACTGCATGTGACTCAACTCCATTTAGGACTGGGAAACAAACGCTAGCTCGCCTTACAAGAAACACACTCTGCTTTAGAGAAAAGAGCACTCTTCAACTCTACTGTGTTTCCTATGGGGTCCAAACAGTGAGCTTGCTCAGAACAAAAGAACTGTGCTTCCTACACACACGGACCATATGTAGTTCAACTCTGCTTAGGAAACTGACAAGAACAGTAGCTCTTATTCAGTTCAATACACTGTACTTGCTGGGAAAAGACGCGAGTGCTATTTGCCCTGTGTATGGCAATGGGAGCGCAATAGTGACTTTCCTTACCAGAAAACAACTCTTGCTCGTAGGACCAGAAACTGCATGTGATTCAACTCCATTTAGGACTAGGAAACAAACGCTAACTCGCCTTACAAGAAACACACTCTGTTTTCGACAAAAGAGCACTCTTCTACTCTACTGTGTTTCCTATAGTGCCAGAATAGTGAGCGTGCTCAGAACATAAGAACTGTGCTTCCTACACACGGGCCATATCTAGTTCAACTCTGCTTAGGAAACAGACAAGAACAGTAGCTCTTCTTCAGTCTGATACACTGTACTTGCTGGGAACAGACGTGAGTGCTATTTGCACTGTGTATGGCAATGGGAGCACAATAGTGACTTTCCTTACCAGAAAACAACTCTTGCTCGTAGGACAAGAAACTGCCTGTGACTCAACTCCATTTAGGACTGGGAAACAAACTCTAGCTCGCCTTACAAGAAACACACTCTGCTTTTGAGAAAAGAGCACTCTTCTACTCTACTGTGTTTCCTATGGGGTCCGAAAAGTGAGCTTGCTCAGAACAAAAGAACTGTGCTTCCTACACACACGGCCATATCTAGTTCAACTCTGCTTAGGAAACTGACAAGAACAGTAGATCCTCTTCAGTCCAATACACTGTACTTGCTGGGACCAGACGCCAGTGCTATTTGTCCTGTGTATGGCAATGGCAGCGCAATAGTGACTCTTCTTACCGTAAAACAACTCTTGCTCGTAGGAACAGAAACTGCATTTGATTCAACTCCATTTAGGACTGGGAAACAAACGCTAGCTCGCCTTACAAGAAACACACTCTGCTTTACAGAAAAGAGCACTCTTCTACTCTACTGTTTTTCCTATAGGGCCAGAACAGTGAGCTTGCTCAGAACAAATGAACTGTGCTTCCTACACACGGGCCATATCTAGTTCAACTCTGCTTAAGAAACTGAGAAGAACAGTTGCTCCTCTTCAGTCCGAAACACTGTACTTGCTGGGAACAGACGCGAGTGCTTTTTGCACTGTGTATGGCAATGGGAGCGCAATAGTGACTTTCCTTACCAGAAAACAACTCTTGCTCGTAGGACCAGAAACTGCATGTGATTGAACTCCATTTAGGACTGGGAAACAAATGCTAGCTCGCCTTACATGAAACACACTCTGCTTTTGAGAAAAGAGCACTCTTCTACTCTACTGTGTTTCCTATGGGGTCCAAACAGTGAGCTTGCTCAGAACAAAAGAACTGTGCTTCCTACACACACGGGCCATATCTATTTCAACTCTGCTTAGGAAACTGACAAGAACAGTAGCTCCTCTTCAATCCAATACACTGTACTTGCTGGGAAAAGACGCCAGTGCTATTTGTCCTGTGTATGGCAATGGCAGCGCAATAGTGACTCTTCTTACCAGAAAACAACTCTTGCTCGTAGGAACAGAAACTGCATGTGATTCAACTCCATTTACGACTGGGAAACAAACGCTAGCTCACTTTACAAGAAACACACTCTGCTTTTGAGAAAAGAGCACTCTTCTACTCTACTGTGTTTCCTATAGGGCCAGAACAGTGAGCTTGCTCAGAAAAAAAGAACTGTGCTTCCTACACACATGGCCATATCTAGTTCAAGTCTGCTTAGGAACCTGACAAGAACAGTATATCCTCTTCAGTCCAATACACTGCACTTGCTGCGAACAGACGCCAGTGCTATTTGTCCTGTGTATGGCAATGGCAGCGCAATAGTGACTCTTCTTACCAGAAAACAACTCTTGCTCGTAGTACCAGAAACTGCATGGGATTCAACTCCATTTAGGACTGGGAAACAAACTCTAGCTCTCCTTACAAGAAACACACTCTGCTTTAGAGAAAAGAGCACTCTTCTACTCTACTGTGTTTCCTATGGGGTCCAAACAGTGAGCTTGCTCAGAACAAAAGAACTGTGCCTCCTACACACACGGGCCATATCTAGTTCAACTCTGCTTAGGAAACTGACAAGAACAGTAGCTCCTCTTCAGTCCAATACACTGTACTTGCTGGGAACAGACGCATGTGCTATTTGCACTGTGTATGTCAATGGGAGCGCAATAGTGACTTTCTGCTCTTGGATGGTCTGCATGTCAAGTGTGTTGTTGATTGGTCAGTAAATAAATCACTGATTGGCCATTGGCTAGGCAGAAAGTATAGGCGGGACAAGGAGAAGAATTCTGGGAAGTGGAAGGCTGAGTCAGAGAGACACTGCCAGCCGCCACCATGACAAGCTGCGTGGGAAGGTTCCGGTAAGCCAAGAGCCATGTGGCAAAGTAAAGATTAATAGAAATGGGCTAAATATAAGAGTAAGAGCTAGACAATAACAGGCCTGAGCTAATGGCCAAGCAGTTTAAATAATGTAAGAGTCTGTGTGTTTATTTTATAAGTGGGCTCTGGGACTGGCGGGACTTGGTGGTGGGAGCTGGACAGAAATTCTCCAGCAACAAATGGCGTCCAACTAGGTGGCAAGAGTTTCCACCTAAAAACTTAGAAAAAAGATTCTAAAACAGAGCTAAAAACAGCTCCTAGTTGTCTCTTTCAAGCTAGCGGCAGCCTGCGTGTTTGAGCTACTATGGCGGGTTCCTGGCGTGCATGCTCAATCTGCAGTATGGCGGGAATGAGGCCTCTGCAAGTGGCACATTAAGCTGTGTTGTGGCATTAGCCTTTGCTGGTACAAAACAAAACAAAACAAAAAAAAGGTTTCTGGGCTACACGCTGCTTTGATAGAAGCATAGACCCACTATTTCTGAGAGTTGATGGCTCCCAGAGCTGGCGGAAAACGTACTGCCTCCATTTTGGAAAGCTGAAGTGGGCGGAGCCAGCAGCCACAGTGCCAGCGCCATTTCAGGCTTAGGAGGCTGCAGTTTAAAGCAATAGGCTCAAGCTAATATAAAAAAAAACCACGTAAAGATGGCTACCACACAGAGAATCTGGATTATGTTCTCTTTGATATTCGTAATTGAAGAAAAACATTTGATTACAAAAGCTGTTGAGTTATGCCAAAATGTATATTTTAAAGTTACCTTGACTTCAAAGTTTGGATGTAAGGATATGTTGCTTTGGAAAAGAGTCTCTTTTGTTTCCACAGAAAGCCAGAGGCTATGGATTTGTTCCAGATTAAGATAAATCCAGTTTGACCAGCCAAGACCCCCTGAAAGGTCTCCGATGACCCCATGGCTGAGATGATCCAACATCCAGAATGGTTTGAAGGCAACTGGCTCAGACGATACACTCTCATGGACTATTCCATAATCCTAAAAATTTTCTTTGTATCCCCATAAGATACAGCGCCCCCATCCAGCAGGAAGTAGTAAGAGAAGCTACGCCCAAATTCCCAAATATACCAAGCTGACTTTGGAGATGTGTAAAGGTTAAAACCTTCCTTTTTAAGAAAAGAAAAGGGGAAGTGCTGTGGGATGGTCTGTATGTCAAATGTGTTGTTGATTGGTCAGTAAATAAATCACTGATTGGCCATTGGCTAGGCAGTAAGTATAGGCGGGACAAGGAGAAGAATTCTGGGAAGTGGAAGGCTGAGTCAGAGAGACACTGCCAGGCGCCACCATGACAAGCCGCGTGGGAAGGTCCCGGTAAGCCACGAGCCATGTGGCAAAGTAAAGATTAATAGAAATGGGCTAAATATAAGAGTAAGAGCTAGACAATAACAGGCCTGAGCTAATGGCCAAGCAGTTTAAATAATGTAAGAGTCTGTGTGTTTATTTTATAAGTGGGCTCTGGGACTGGCGGGAATTGGTGGCGGGAGCTGGAGAGAAATTCTCCAGCAACAACTTTCCTTACCAGAAAACAACTCTTGCTCGTAGGACCAGAAACTGCATGTGATTCCACACCATTTAGGACTGGGAAACAAACGCTAGCTCGCCTTACAAGAAACACACTCTTCTTTAGGGAAAAGCGCACTCTTCTACTCTACTATGTTTCCTATGGGGTCCAAAAAGTGAGCTTGCTCAGAACAAAAGAACTGTGCTTCCTACACACACGGATCATATCTAGTTCAACTCTGCTTAGGAAACTGACAAGAACAGTAACACCTATTCAGTGCAATACACTGTACTTGCTGGGAACAGATGTGAGTGCTATTTGCACTGTGTATGGCAATAGGAGCACAATAGTGACTTTCCTTACCAGAAAACAACTCTTGTTCATAGGACCAGAAACTGCATGTGATTCAACTCCATTTAGGACTGGGAAACAAACGCTAGCTCGCCTTACAAGAAACACACTCTGCTTTTGAGAAAAGAGCACTCTTCTACTCTACTATGTTTCCTAGGGGTCCGAACAGTGATCTTGCTCAGAACAAAAGAACTGTGCTTCCTACACACACGGGCCATATCTAGTTCAATTCTGCTTAGGAACCAGACAAGAACAGTAGCTCCTATTCAGTCCAATACACTATACTTGCTGGGAACAGACGCCAGCGCTATTTGTCCTGTGTATGGCAATGGCAGGGCAATAGTGACTATTCTTACCATAAAACATCTCTTGCTTGTAGGACCAGAAACTGCATGTGATTCCACTCCATTTAGGACTGGGAAACAAACGCTAGCTCGCCTTACAAGAAACACATTCTGCTTTAGAGAAAAGAGCACTCTTTTACTCTTCTGTGTTTCCTATGGGGTCCAAACAGTGAGCTTGCTCAGAACAAAAGAACTGTGCTTCCTACACACACGGACCATATGTAGATCAACTCTGCTTAGGAAACTGACAAGAACAGGAGCTCCTATTCAGTCCAATACACTGTACTTGCTGGGAAAAGACACGAGTGCTATTTGCCCTGTGTATGGCAATGGGAGCGCAATAGTGACTTTCCTTACCAGAAAAATCTCTTGCTCGTAGGACCAGAAACTGCATGTGATTCAACTCCATTTAGGACTAGGAAACAAACTCTAGCTCGACTTACAATAACACACTCTGCTTTTGACAAAAGAGCACTCTTCTACTCTACTGTGTTTCCTATAGTGCCAGAACAGTGAGCTTGCTCAGAACATAAGAACTGTGCTTCCTACATACACGGGCCATATCTAGTTCAACTCTGCTTAGGAAACTGACAAGAACAGTAGCTCCTCTTCAGTCTGATACACTGTACTTGCTGGGAACACACGTGAGTGCTACTTGCACTGTGTATGGCAATGGGAGCGCAATAGTGACTTTCCTTAACAGAAAACAACTCTTGCTCGTAGGACCTGAAACTGCATGTGATTCAACTCCATTTAGGACTGGAAAACAAATGCTTGCTCGCCTTACAAGAAACACACTCTGCTTTTGAGAAAAGAGTACTCTTCTACTCTACTGTGTTTCCTATGGGGTCCGAAGAGTGAAATTGCTCACAAGAAAAAAACTGTGCTTCCTACACACACGGCCATATCTAGTTCAAGTCTGCTTAGGAACCTTACAAGAACAGGAGATCCTCTTCAGTCCAATACACTGTACTTGCTGTGAAAAGACGCGAGTGCTATTTGCCCTGTGTATGGCAATGGGGAGCGCAATAGTGACTTTCCTTACCAGAAAACAGCTCTTGCTCGTAGGACCAGAAACTGCATGTGATTCAACTCCATTTAGGACTAGGAAACAAATGCAAGCTCGCCTTACAAGAAACACACTCTGCTTTTGAGAAAAGAGCACTCTTCTACTCTACTGTGTTTCCTATAGGGCCAGAGCAGTGAGATTGCTCAGAACATAAGAACTGTGCTTCCTACACACACGGGCCATATCTAGTTCAACTCTGCTTAGGAAACTGACAAGAACAGTAGCTCCCCTTCAGTCCGATACACTGTACTTGCTGGGAACAGACAGGAGTGCTATTTGCACTCTGTATGGCAATTGGAGCGCAATAGTGACTTTCCTTACCAGAAAGCAACTCTTGCTCGTAGGACTAGAAACTGCATGTGATTCAACTCCATTTAGGACAAGGAAAAAAACGCTAGCTCGCCTTACAAGAAACACACTCTGCTTTTGAGAAAAGAGCACTCTTCTACTCTACTGTGTTTCCTGTAGGGCCAGAACAGTGAGCGTGCTCAGAACTTAAGAACTGTGCTTCCTACACACACGGGCCATATCTAGTTCAACTCTGCTTAAGAAACTGAAAAGAACAGTAGCTCCTCTTCAGTCCGATACACTGTACTTGCTGGGAACAGACGTATGTGCTATTTGCACTGTGTATGGCATGAAAGCGCAATAGTGACTTTCTTACCAGAAAAAAATTCTTGCTTGTAGGACCTGAAACTGCATGTGATTCCACTCCGTTTAGGACTGGGAAAACAAACGCTAGCTCGCCTTACAAGAAACACACTCTGCTTTAGGGAAAAGAGCACTCTTCTACTCTACTGTGTTTCCTATGGGGTCCAAACAGTGAGCTTGCTCAGAACAAAAGAACTGTGCTTCCTACACACACGGACCATATGTAGTTCAACTCTGCTTAGGAAACTGACAAGAACAGTAGCTCTTATTCAGTTCAATACACTGTACTTGCTGGGAAAAGACGCGAGTTCTATTTGCCCTGTGTATGGCAAAGGGAGCGCAATAGTGACTTTCCTTACCAGAAAACAACTCTTGCTCCTAGGACCAGAAACTGCATGTGATTCAACGCCATTTAGAACTGGGAAACAAATGCTAGCTCGCCTTACAAGAAACACACTCTGCTTTTGAGAAAAGTGCACTCTTCTACTCTACGGTGTTTCCTATGGTGTCCAAACAGTGAGCTTGCTCAGAACAAAAGAAATGTGCTTCCTACACACATGGATCATATCTAGTTCAACTCTGCTTAGGAAACTGCGAAGAACAGTAGCTCCTATTCAGTCCAATACACTGTACTTGCTGGGAACAGACGGGAGTGCTATTTGCACTGTGTATGGCATTTGGAGCACAATAGTGACTCTTCTTACCAGAAAACAACTCTTGCTCATAGGACCAAAAACTGCATGTGACTCAACTCCATTTAAGACTGGGAAACAAACGCGAGCTCGCCTTACAAGATACACACTCTGCTTTAGAGAAAAGAGCACTCTTCTACTATAATGTGTTTCCTATAGGGCCAGAACAGTGAGCTTGCTCAGAACATAAAAACTGTGCTCCCTAAACACACGGGCCATATCTAGTTCAACTCTGCTTAGGAAACTGACAAGAACAGTAGCTCCTCTTCAGTCCGATACACTGTACTTTTGTGAAAAGACGCGATTGCTATTTGCACTGTGTAAGACAAAGGGAGCGCAATTGTGACTTTCCTTACCAGAAAACAACTCTTGCTCGTAGGAACAGAAACTGCATGTGATTCAACTCCATTTAGGACTGGGAAACAAATGCTAGCTTGCCTTACAAAAAACACACTCTGCTTTTGAGAAAAGAGCACTCTTCTACTCTACTGTGTTTCCTATGTGCTCGAAATGTGAGCTTGCTCAGAACAAAAGAACTGTGCTTCCTACACACGGCCATATCTAGTTCAATTCTGCTTAGGAACCTGACAAGAACAGTAGATCCTACTCAGTCAAATACACTGTACGTGCTAGTAACAGACGCCAGTGCTATTTGCACTGTGTATGGCAATTGGAGCACAATAGTGAGTCGTCTTACCAGAAAACAACTCTTGCTCGTAGGACAAAAAACTGCATGTGACTCAACTCCATTTAGGACTGAAAAACAAACTCTAGCTCGCTTTACAAGAAACACACTCTGCTTTTGAGAAAAGAGCACTCTTCTACTCTACTGTGTTTCCTATAGGGCCAGAACAGTGAGCTTGCTCAGAGCAAATGAACTGTGCTTCCTACACACACGGGCCATATCTAGTTCAACTCTGCTTAGGAAACTGACAAGAACAGTAGCTCCTCTTCTGTCCAATACACTGTACTTGCTGGGAACAGACGCATGTGCTATTTGCACTGTGTATGGCAATGAGAGCACAATAGTGACTTTCCTTACCAGAAAACAACTCTTGCTCGTAGGACCACAAACTGCATGTGATTCAACGCCATTTAGAACTGGGAAACAAATGCTAGCTCGCCTTACAAGAAACACACTCTGCTTTTGAGAAAAGAACATTCTTCTACTCTATGATGTTTCCTATGGGGTCCAAACAGTAAGCTTGCTCAGAACCAAAGAACTGTGCTTCCTACACACATGGACCATATCTAGTTCAACTCTGCTTAGGAAACTGACAAGAACAGTAGCTCCTATTCAGTCCAATACACTGTACTTGCTGGGAAAACACGCCAGTGCTATTTGTCCTGTGTATGGCAATGGCAGAGCAACAGTGACTCTTCTTACCAGAAAACAACTCTTGCTCGTAGGAATAAAAACTGCATGTGACACAACTCCATTTAAGACTTGGAAACAAACGCTAGCTTGCCTTACAAAAAACACACTCTGCTTTTGAGAAAAGAGCACTCTTCTACTCTTCTGTGTTTCCTATGGGCTCGAACAGTGAGCTTGTTCAGAAGAAAAGAACTGTGCTTCCTACACACACGGCCATATCTAGTTCAATTCTGCTTAGGAACATGACAAGAAAAGTAGATCCTCTTCAGTCCAATACACTGTACGTGCTGGGAACAGACGCCAGTGCTATTTGCACTGTGTATGGCAATTGGAGCACAATAGTGACTCGTCTTACCAGAAAACAACTCTTTCTAGGAGGACAAAAAACTGCATGTGACTCAACTCCATTTAGGACTGGGAAACAAAGGCTAGCTCGCCTTACAAGAAACAAACTCTGCTTTAGAGAAAAGAGCAATCTTCTACTCTACTGTGTTTCCTATCGGGTCCAGTGAGCTTGCTCAGAACAAAAGAACTGTGCTTCCTACACACACGGCCATATCTAGTTCAACTCTGCTTAGGAAACTGACAAGAACAGTAGCTCTTATTCAGTTCAATACACTGTACTTGCTGGGCACAGATGTGAGTGCTATTTGCACTGTGTATGGCAATAGGAGCGCAACAGTGACTTTCCTTACCAGAAAACAACTCTTGCTCGTAGGACCAGAAACTGCATGTGATTCCACTCCGTTTAGGACTGGAAAACAAACGCTAGCTCGCCTTACAAGAAACACACTCTGCTTTAGGGAAAAGAGCACTCTTCTACTCTACTGTTTTTCCTATGGGGTCCAAACAGTGAGCTTGCTCAGAAAAAAAGAACTGTGCTTCCTACACACACGGGCCATATCTAGTTCAACTCTGCTTAGGAAACTGACAAGAACAGTAGCTCCGCTTCAGTCCAATACACTGTACTTGCTGGGAAAAGACGTGAGGGCTATTTGCCTTGTGTAGGTCAATGGGAGCACAATAGTGACTTTCCTTACCAGAAAACAACTCTTGTTCGTAGGACCAGAAACTGCATGTGATTCAACTCCATTTAGGACTAGGAAACAAACGCTAGCTCGCCTTACAAAAACACACTCTGCTTTTGGGAAAATAGCACTCTTCTACTCTACTGTGTTTCCTATAGGGCCGGAACAGTGAGCTTGCTCAGAACATAAGAACTGTACTTCCTACACACATGGCCCATATCTAGGTCAACTCTGCTTAGTAAACTGACAAGAACAGTAGCTTCTCTTCACTCCAATACACTGTACTTGCTGGGAACAGACGCGAGTGCTATTTGCCCTGTGTATGGCAATGGGAGTGCAATAGTGACTTTCCTTACCAGAAAACAACTCTTGTTCGTAGGACCAGAAACTGCATGTGACTCAACTCCATTTAGGACTAGGAAACAAATGCTAGCTCGCCTTACAAAAACACACTCTGCTTTGGGAAAATAGCACTCTTCTACTCTACTGTGTTTCCTATAGGGCCAGAACAGTGAGCTTGCTCAGAACATAATAACTGTGCTTCCTAAACACACGGGCCATATCTAGTTCAAGTCTGCTTAGGAACCTGACAAGAACAGTAGATCCTCTTCAATCCGATACACTGTACTTGTTGGGAAAAGACGCGATTGCTATTTGCACTGTGTATGACAAAGGGAGCGCAATAGTGACTTTCCTTACCAGAAAACAACTCTTGCTCATAGGACCAGAAACTGCATGTGATTCAACTCCATTTAGGACTGTGAAACAAACGCTAGCTTGCCTTACAAAAAACACACTCTGCTTTTGAGAAAAGAGCACTCTTCTACTCTACTGTGTTTCCTATGGGGTCCGAACAGTGAGCTTGCTCAGAACAAAAGAACTGTGCTTCCTACACACACGGCCATATCTAGTTCAATTCTGCTTAGGAACCTGACAAGAACAGTAGATCCTCTTCAGTCCAATACACTGTAGTTGCTGGAAACAGACGCCAGTGCTGTTTGTCCTGTGTATGTCAATGGCAGCGCAATAGTGACTCTTCTTACCATAAAACAACTCTTGCTCGTAGGACCAGAAACTGCATGTGATTCAACTCCATTTAGGACTGGGAAACAAACGCTAGCTTGCCTTACAAGAAACACACTCTGCTTTAGAGAAAAGAGCACTCTACTACTCTACTGTGTTTCCTATAGGGCCAGAACAGTGAGCTTGCTCAGAACAAAAGAACGGTGCTTCCTACACACGGGCCATATCTGGTTCAACTCTGCTTAGGAAACTGAGAAGAACATTTGCTCCTCTTCAGTCCGATACACTGTACTTGCTGGGAACAGACGCGAGTGCTATTTGCACCGTGTATGGCAATGGGAGCGCAATAGTGACTTTCCTTACCAGAAAACAACTCTTGCTCGTAGGACCAGAAACTGCATGTGATTGAACTCCATTTAGGACTGGGAAACAAATGCTAGCTCGCCTTACATGAAACACACTCTGCTTTTGAGAAAAGAGCATCTTCTATTCTAGTGTTTTTCCTATGGGGTCCAAACAGTGAGCTTGCTCAGAGCAAAAGAACTGTGCTTCCTACACACACGGACCATATCTAGTTCAACTCTGCTTAGGAAACTGACAAGAACAGTAGCTCCTCTTCAGTCCAATACACTGTACTTGCGGGGAAAAGACGCCAGTGCTATTTGTCCTATGAATGGCAACAGAAGCGCAATAGTGACCTTTCTTATCAAAAAACAACTCTTGCTCGTAGGACAAAAAACTGCATGTGACTCAACTCCATTTAGGACTGGGAAACAAATGCTAGCTCGCCTTCCAAGAAACACACTCTGCTTTTGAGAAAAAAGCACTCTTCTACTCTACTGTGTTTCCTATGTGTTCCGAACAGTGAGTTGCTCAGAAAAAAAAAACTGTGCTTCCTACACACACGGCTATATCTAGTTCAACTCTGCTTAGGAACCTACCAAGAACAGTAGATCCTCTTCAGTCCAATACACTGTACTTGCTGGGAAAACACGCCAGTGCTATTTGTCCTGTGTATGGCAATGGCAGAGCAACAGTGACTCTTCTTACCAGAAAACAACTCTTGCTCGTAGGACCAGAAACTGCATGTGATTCATCTCCTTTTAGGACTGGGAAAGAAATTCTAGCTCGCTTTACAAGAAACACACTCTGCTTTTGAGAAAAGAGCACTCTTCTACTCTACTGTGTTTCCTATTGGGCCCAGAACAGTGAGCTTGCTCAGAAAAAAAGAACTGTGCTTCCTACACACACGGGGCCCATAACTAGTTAAAGTCTGCTTAGGAAACTGAGAAGAACAGTAGCTCCTCTTCAGTCCAATACACTGTACTTGCTGGGAACAGACGGGAGGGCTATTTGCACTGTGTGGCAATGGGAGCACAATAGTGACTTTCCTTACTAGAAAACAACTCTTGCTCGTAGGACCTGAAACTGCAAGTGATTCAACTCCATAAGGACTGGGAAACAAATGCTTGCTCGCCTTACAAGAAACACACTCTGCTTTTGAGAAAAGAGCACTCTTCTACTCTACTGTGTTTCCTATGGGGTCCGAACAGTGAGCTTGCTCAGAACAAAAGAACTGTGCTTCCTACACACACGGCCATATCCAGTTCAAGTCTGCTTAGGGACCTTACAAGAACAGTAGATCCTCTTCAGTCCAATACACTGTACTTGCGGTGAACAGACGCGAGTGCTATTTGCCCTGTGTATGGCAATGGGAGCGCAATAGTGACTTTCCTTACCAGAAAAAAACTCTTGCTCGTAGGACAAGAAACTGCATGTGATTCAACTCCATTTAGGACTAGGAAACAAATGTGAGCTCGCCTTACTAGAAACACACTCTGCTTTTGAGAAAAGAGCACTCTTCTACTCTACTGTGTTTCCTATAGGGCCAGAGCAGTGAGCTTGCTCAGAACATAAGAACTGTGCTTCCTACACACACGGGCCATATCTAGTTCAACTCTGCTTAGGAAACTGACAAGAACAGTAGCTCCTCTTCAGTCCGATACACTGAACTTCCTGGGAACAGACAGGAGAGCTATTTGCACTCTGTATGGCAATGGGAGCGCAATAGTGACTTTCCTTAACAGAAAACAACTCTTGCTCGTAGGACCAGAAACTGCATGTGATTCAACTCCATTTAGGACTGGGAAACAAACGCTAGCTCGCCTTACAAGAAACACACTCTGCTTTTGAGAAAAGAGCACTCTTCTACTCTACTGTGTTTCCTATGGGGTCCGAACAGTGAGCTTGCTCAGAACAAAAGAACTGTGCTTCCTACACACACGGCCATATCTAATTCAAGTCTGCTTAGGAACCTGACAAGAACAGTATATCCTCTTCAGTCCAATACACTGTACTTGCTGCGAACAGACGCCAGTGCTATTTGTCCTGTGTATGGCAATGGCAGCGCAATAGTGACTCTTCTTACCAGAAAACAACTCTTGCTCGTAGTACCAGAAACTGCATGGGATTCAACTCCATTTAGGACTGCGAAACAAATGCTAGCTCGCCTTACAAGAAACACACTCTGCTTTAGAGAAAAGAGCAATCTTCTACTCTACTGTGTTTCCTTTGGGGTCCAAACAGTGAGCTTGCTCAGAACAAAAGAACTGTGTTTCCTACACACACGGACCATATCTAGTTCAACTCTGCTTAGGAAACTGACAAGAACAGGAGCTCCTATTCAGTCCAATACACTGTACTTGCTGGGAACAGACGGGAGTGCTATTTGCACTGTGTATGGTATTTGGAACACAATAGTGACTCTTCTTACCAGAAAACAACTCTTGCTCGTAGGTATAAAAACTGCATGTGACTCAACTCCATTTAAGACTGGGAAACAAAGGCGAGCTCGCCTCACAAGAAACACACTCTGCTTTAGAGAAAAGAGCACTCTTCTACTCTACTGTGTTTCCTATAGGACCAGAACAGTGAGCTTGCTCAGAACATAATAACTGTGCTTCCTAAACACACGGGCCATATCTAGTTCAAGTCTGCTTAGGAACCTGACAAGAACAGTAGATCCTCTTCAGTCCGATACACTGTACTTGTTGGGAAAAGACGTGATTGCTATTTGCACTGTGTATGACAAAGGGAGCGCAATAGTGACTTTCCTTACCAGAAAACAACTCTTATTCATAGGACCAGAAACTGCATGTGATTCAACTCCATTTAGGACTGGGAAACAAACGCTAGCTTGCCTTACAAAAAACACACTCTGCTTTTGAGAAAACAGCACTCTTCTACTCTTCTGTGTTTCCTATGGGCTCTTACAGTGAGCTTGTTCAGAAGAAAAGAACTGTGCTTCCTACACACACGGCCATATCTAGTTCAATTCTGCTTAGGAACATGACAAGAAAAGTAGATCCTCCTCAGTCCAATACACTGTACGTGCTGGGAACAGACGCCAGTGCTATTTGCACTGTGTATGGCAATTGGAGCACAATAGTGACTCGTCTTACCAGAAAACAACTCTTTCTCGGAGGACAAAAAACTGCATGTGACTCAACTCCATTTAGGACTGGGAAACAAACGCTAGCTCGCCTTACAAGAAACACACTCTGCTTTAGAGAAAAGAGCACCCTTCTACTCTACTGTGTTTCCTATGGGGTCCAAACAGTGAGCTTGCTCAGAACAAAAGAACTGTTCTTCCTACACACGGACCATATGTAGTTCAACTCTGCTTAGGAAACTGACAAGAACAGTAGCTCTTATTCAGTTCAATACACTGTACTTGCTGTGAAATGACGCGAGTACTATTTGCCCTGTGTATGGCAATGGGAGCACAACAGTGACTTTCCTTACCAGAAAACAAATCTGGCTCGTAGGACCAGAAACTGCATGTGATTCAACTCCATTTAGGACTAGGAAACAAACGCTAGCTCGCTTTATAAGAAACACACTCTGCTTTTGAGAAAAGAGCACTCTTCTACTCTATTGTGTTTCCTATAGGGCCAGAACAGTGAGCTTGCTCAGAACTTAAGAACTGTGCTTCCTACACACACGGGCCATATCTAGTTCAAGTCTGCTTAGGAACCTGACAAGAGCAGTATATCCTCTTCAGTCCAAAACACTGCACTTGCTGGGAACAGACGCCAGTGCTATTTGTCCTGTGTATGGCAATGGCAGCGCAATAGTGACTCTTCTTACCAGAAAAAAACTCTTGCTCATAGTACCAGAAACTGCATGGGATTCAACTCCATTTAGGACTAGGAAACAAACGCTAGCTCGCCTTACAAGAAACACACTCTGCTTTAGAGAAAAGAGCACTCTCCTACCCTACTGTGTTTCCTATAGGGCCAGAACAGTGAGCTTGCTCCGAACATAAGAACTGTGCTTCCTACACAAACGGGCCATATCTAGTTCAACTCTGCTTAGGAAACTGACAAGAACAGTAGCTCCTCTTCAGTCCAATACACTGTACTTGCTGGGAACAGACGCATGTGCTATTTGCACTGTGTATGTCAATGGGAGCACAATAGTGACTTTCCTTACCAGAATACAACTCTTGCTCGTAGGACCAGAAACTGCATGTGATTCCACTCCATTTAGGACTGGGAAACAAACGCTAGCTCGCCTTACAAGAAACACACTCTGCTTTAGAGAAAAGAGCACTCTTCTACTCTACTGTGTTTGCTATGGGGTCCAAAGAGTGAGCTTGCTCAGAACAAAAGAACTGTGCTTCCTACACACACGCACCATATGTAGTTCAACTCTGTTTAGGAAACTGACAAGAACAGTAGCTCTTATTCACTTCAATACACTGTACTTGCTGGGAAAAGATGCGAGTGCTATTTGCCCTGTGTATGGCAATGGGAGCACAATAGTGACTTTCCTTACCAGAAAACAACTCTTGCTCGTAGGAGCAGAAACTGCATGTGATTCAAGGCCATTTAGAACTGGGAAACAAATGCTAGCTCGCCTTACAAGAAACACACTCTGCTTTTGAGAAAACAGCACTCTTCTACTCTACAGTGTTTCCTATGGTGTCCAAACAGTGAGCTTGCTCAGAACAAAAGAAATGTGCTTCCTACACACATGGACCATATCTAGTTCAACTCTGCTTAGGAAACTGCCAAGAATAGTAGCTCCTATTCAGTCCAATACACTGTACTTGCTGGGAACAGACGCCAGTGCTATTTGCACTGTGTATGGCAATTGGAGCACAATAGTGAGTCGTCTTACCAGAAAACAACTCTTGCTCGTAGGACAAAAAACTGCATGTGACTCAACTCCATTTAGGACTGAAAAACAAACTCTAGCTCGCTTTACAAGAAACACACTCTGCTTTTGAGAAAAGAGCACTCTTCTACTCTACTGTGTTTCCTATAGGGCAAGAACAGTGAGCTTGCTCAGAACAAAAGAACTGTGCTTCCTACACACACGGGCCATATCTAGTTCAACTCTTCTTAGGAAACTGACAAGAACAGTATCTCCTCTTCTGTCCAATACACTGTACTTGCTGGGAACAGACGCATGTGCTATTTGCACTGTGTATGGCAATGAGAGCACAATAGTGACTTTCCTTACCAGAAAACAACTCTTGCTCGTAGGACCACAAACTGCATGTGATTCAACGCCATTTAGAACTGGGAAACAAATGCTAGCTCGCCTTACAAGAAACACACTCTGCTTTTGAGAAAAGAGCATTCTTCTACTCTACGGTGTTTCCTATGGGGTCCAAACAGTAAGCTTGCTCAGAACAAAAGAACTGTGCTTCCTACACACATGGACCATATCTAGTTCAACTCTGCTTAGGAAACTGACAAGAACAGTAGCTCCTATTCAGTCCAATACACTGTACTTGCTGGGAACAGACGGGAGTGCTATTTGTACTGTGTATGGCATTTGGAGCACAATAGTGACTCTTCTTACCAGAAAACAACTCTTGCTCGTAGGAATAAAAACTGCATGTGACTCAACTCCATTTAAGACTGGGAAACAAAGGCGAGCTCGCCTTACAAGAAACACACTCTGCTTTAGAGAAAAGAGCACTCTTCTACTCTACTGTGTTTCCTATAGGGCCAGAACAGTGAGCTTGCTCAGAACATAATAACTGTGCTTCCTAAACACACGGGCCATATCTAGTTCAAGTCTGCTTAGGAACCTGACAAGAGCAGTATATCCTCTTCAGTCCAAAACACTGCACTTGCTGGGAACAGCCGCCAGTGCTATTTGTCCTGTGTACGGCAATGGCAGCGCAATAGTGACTCTTCTTACCAGAAAAAAACTCTTGCTCATAGTACCAGAAACTGCATGGGATTCAACTCCATTTAGGACTAGGAAACAAACGCTAGCTCGCCTTACAAGAAACACACTCTGCTTTAGAGAAAAGAGCACTCTCCTACCCTACTGTGTTTCCTATAGGGCCAGAACAGTGAGCTTGCTCCGAACATAAGAACTGTGCTTCCTACACAAACGGGCCATATCTAGTTCAACTCTGCTTAGGAAACTGACAAGAACAGTAGCTCCTCTTCAGTCCAATACACTGTGCTTGCTGGGAACAGACGCATGTGCTATTTGCACTGTGTATGTCAATGGGAGCACAATAGTGACTTTCCTTACCAGAATACAACTCTTGCTCGTAGGACCAGAAACTGCATGTGATTCCACTCCATTTAGGACTGGGAAACAAACGCTAGCTCGCCTTACAAGAAACACACTCTGCTTTAGAGAAAAGAGCACTCTTCTACTCTTCTGTGTTTGCTATGGGGTCCAAAGAGTGAGCTTGCTCAGAACAAAAGAACTGTGCTTCCTACACACACGGACCATATGTAGTTCAACTCTGTTTAGGAAACTGACAAGAACAGTAGCTCTTATTCACTTCAATACACTGTACTTGCTGGGAAAAGATGCGAGTGCTATTTGCCCTGTGTATGGCAATGGGAGCACAATAGTGACTTTCCTTACCAGAAAACAACTCTTGCTCATAGGAGCAGAAACTGCATGTGATTCAAGGCCATTTAGAACTGGGAAACAAATGCTAGCTCGCCTTAGAAGAAACACACTCTGCTTTTGAGAAAACAGCACTCTTCTACTCTACAGTGTTTCCTATGGTGTCCAAACAGTGAGCTTGCTTAGAACAAAAGAAATGTGCTTCCTACACACATGGACCATATCTAGTTCAACTCTGCTTAGGAAACTGCCAAGAATAGTAGCTCCTATTCAGTCCGATACACTGTACTTGCTGGGAACAGACGCCAGTGCTATTTGCACTGTGTATGGCAATTGGAGCACAATAGTGAGTCGTCTTACCAGAAAACAACTCTTGCTCGTAGGACAAAAAACTGCATGTGACTCAACTCCATTTAGGACTGAAAAACAAACTCTAGCTCGCTTTACAAGAAACACACTCTGCTTTTGAGAAAAGAGCACTCTTCTACTCTACTGTGTTTCCTATAGGGCCAGAACAGTGAGCTTGCTCAGAACAAATGAACTGTGCTTCCTACACACACGGGCCATATCTAGTTCAACTCTTCTTAGGAAACTGACAAGAACAGTATCTCCTCTTCTGTCCAATACACTGTACTTGCTGGGAACAGACGCATGTGCTATTTGCACTGTGTATGGCAATGAGAGCACAATAGTGACTTTCCTTACCAGAAAACAACTCTTGCTCGTTAGGACCACAAACTGCATGTGATTCAACGCCATTTAGAACTGGGAAACAAATGCTAGCTCGCCTTACAAGAAACACACTCTGCTTTTGAGAAAAGAGCATTCTTCTACTCTACGGTGTTTCCTATGGGGTCCAAACAGTAAGCTTGCTCAGAACAAAAGAACTGTGCTTCCTACACACATGGACCATATCTAGTTCAACTCTGCTTAGGAAACTGACAAGAACAGTAGCTCCTATTCAGTCCAATACACTGTACTTGCTGGGAACAGACGGGAGTGCTATTTGTACTGTGTATGGCATTTGGAGCACAATAGTGACTCTTCTTACCAGAAAACAACTCTTACTCGTAGGAATAAAAACTGCATGTGACTCAACTCCATTTAAGACTGGGAAACAAAGGCGAGCTCGCCTTACAAGAACACACACTCTGCTTTAGAGAAAAGAGCATTCTTCTACTCTACTGTGTTTCCTATAGGGCCAGAACAGTGAGCTTGCTCAGAACATAATAACTGTGCTTCCTAAACACACGGGCCATATCTAGTTCAAGTCTGCTTAGGAACCTGACAAGAACAGTAGATCCTCTTCAGTCGATACACTGTACTTGTTGGGAAAAGACGCGATTGCTATTTGCACTGTGTATGACAAAGGGAGCGCAATAGTGACTTTCCTTACCAGAAAACAACTCTTGCTCATAGGACCAGAATCTGCATATGATTCAACTCCATTTAGGACTGGGAAACAAACGCTAGCTTGCCTTACAAAAAACACACTCTGCTTTTGAGAAAAGAGCACTCTTCTACTCTACTGTGTTTCCTATGGGGTCCGAACAGTGAGCTTGCTCAGAACAAAAGAACTGTGCTTCCTACACACACGGCCATATCTAGTTCAATTCTGCTTAGGAACCTGACAAGAAGAGTACATCCTCCTCAGTCCAATACACTGTACTTGCTGGAAACAGACGCCAGTGCTGTTTGTCCTGTGTATGTCAATGGCAGCGCAATAGTGACTCTTCTTACCATAAAACAACTCTTGCTTGTAGGACCAGAAACTGCATGTGATTCAACTCCATTTAGGACTGGGAAACAAACGCTAGCTTGCCTTACAAGAAACACACTCTGCTTTAGAGAAAAGAGCACTCTACTACTCTACTGTGTTTCCTATAGGGCCAGAACAGTGAGCTTGCTCAGAACAAAAGAACTGTGCTTCCTACACACGGGCCATATCTAGTTCAACTCTGCTTAGGAAACTGAGAAGAACATTTGCTCCTCTTCAGCCCGATACACTGTACTTGCTGGGAACAGACGCGAGTGCTATTTGCACTGTGTATGGCAATGGGAGCGCAATAGTGACTTTCCTTACCAGAAAATAACTCTTGCTCGTAGGACCAGAAACTGCATGAGATTGAACTCCATTTAGGACTGGGAAACAAATGCTAGCTCGCCTTACATGAAACACACTCTGCTTTTGAGAAAAGAGCATCTTCTATTCTACTGTTTTTCCTATGGGGTCCAAACAGTGAGCTTGCTCAGAGCAAAAGAACTGTGCTTCCTACACACACGGGCCATATCTAGTTCAACTCTGCTTAGGAAACTGACAAGAACAGTAGCTCCTCTTCAGTCCAATACACTGTACTTGTGGGGAAAAGACGTCAGTGCTATTTGTCCTGTGAATGGCAACGGCAGCGCAATAGTGACCTTTCTTACCAAAAAACAACTCTTGCTCGTAGGACAAAAAACTGCATGTGACTCAACTCCATTTAGGACTGGGAAACAAATGCTAGCTCGCCTTCCAAGAAACACACTCTGCTTTTGAGAAAAAAGCACTCTTCTACTCTACTGTGTTTCCTATGTGTTCCGAACAGTGAGTTGCTCAGAAAAAAAAAACTGTGCTTCCTACACACACGGCTATATCTAGTTCAACTCTGCTTAGGAACCTACCAAGAACAGTAGCTCCTATTCAGTCCAATACACTGTACTTGCTGGGAAAACACGCCAGTGCTATTTGTCCTGTGTATGGCAATGGCAGAGCAACAGTGACTTTCCTTACCAGAAAACAACTCTTGCTCGTAGGACCAGAAACTGCATGTGATTCAACTCCATTTAGGACTAGGAAACAAACGCTAGCTCGCTTTACAAGAAACACACTCTGCTTTTGAGAAAAGAGCACTCTTCTACTCTATTGTGTTTCCTATAGGGCCAGAACAGTGAGCTTGCTCAGAACTTAAGAACTGTGCTTCCTACACACACGGGCCATATCTAGTTCAAGTCTGCTTAGGAACCTGACAAGAACAGTATATCCTCTTCAGTCCAAAACACTGCACTTGCTGGGAACAGACGCCAGTGCTATTTGTCCTGTGTATGGCAATGGCAGCGCAATAGTGACTCTTCTTACCAGAAAAAAACTCTTGCTCATAGTACCAGAAACTGCATGGGATTCAACTCCATTTAGGACTGGGAAACAAACCCTAGCTCTCCTTACAAGAAATACACTCTGCTTTTGAGAAAAGAGCACTCTTCTACTCTACTGTGTTTCCTATGGGGTCCAAACAGTGAGCTTGCTCAGAACAACAGAACTGTGCTTCCTACACACACGGACCATATCTAGTTCAACTCTGCTTAGGAAACTGACAAGAACAGTAGCAACTATTCAGTCCAATACACTTTACTTGCTGGGAACAGACGTGCGTGCTATTTGCACTGTGTATGGCAATGGGAGCACAATAGTGACTTTCCTTACCAGAAAACAACTCTTGCTCGTAGGAACAAAAACTGCATGTGATTCACTCCATTTAGAACTAGGACACAAACGCTAGCTCGCCTTACAAGAAACACACTCTGCTTTAGAGAAAAGAGCACTCACCTACTCTACTGTGTTTCCTATAGTGCCAGAACAGTGAGCTTGCTCAGAACATAAGAACTGTGCTTCCTACACAAACGGGCCATATCTAGTTCAACTCTGCTTAGGAAACTGACAAGAACAGTAGCTCCTCTTCAGTCCAATACACTGTACTTGCGGGGAACAGACGCGAGTGCTATTTGCACTGTGTATGGCAATGGGAGCGCAATAGTGACTTTCCCTACCAGAAAACAACTCTAGTTCATAGGACCAGAAACTGCATGTGACTCAACTCCACTTAGGACTGGGAAAGAAACGCTAGCTCGACTTCCAAGAAACACACTCTGCTTTTGATAAAAGAGCACTCTTCTACTCTACTTTGTTTCCTATAGGGCCAGAACAGTGAGCTTGCTCAGAACAAAAAAACTGTGCTTCGTACTCACACGGCCATATCTAGTTCAAGTCTGCTTAGGAACCTGACAAGTACAGTAGATCCTCTTCAGTTCAATACTCTGTACTTGCTGGGAACAGACGCCAGTGCTATTTGTCCTGTGTATGGCAAAGGCAGCACAATAGTTACTCGTCTTAACAGAAAACAACTCTTGCTCTTAGGACCAGAAACTTCATGTGATTCAACTCCATTTAGGACTGGGAAACAAACTCTAGCTCGCTTTACAAGAAACACACTCTGCTTTTGAGAAAAGAGCACTCTTCTACTCTACTGTGTTTCCTATAAGGCCAGAACAGTGAGCTTGCTCAGAAAAAAAGAACTGTGCTTCCTACACACGGGCCATAACTAGTTCAACTTTGCTTAGGAAACTGACAAGAACAGTAGCTCCTCTTCATTCCGATACACTGTACTTGCTGGGAACAGACGCGAGTGCTATTTGCACTGTGTATGGCAATGGGAGCGCAATAGTGACTTTCCTTACCAGAAAACAACTCTTGTTCCTAGGACCAGAAACTGCATGTGATTCAACTCCATTTAGGACTAGGAAACAAATGCTAGCTCTCCTTACAAAAACACACTCTGCTTTTGAGAAAAGAGCACTCTTCTACTCTACTGTGTTTCCTATAGGGCCAGAAGAGTGAACTTGCTCAGAACATAAGAACTGTGCTTCCTACACACACAGGCCATATCTAGTTAAACTCTGCTTAGGAAACTGACAAGAACAGTAGCTCCTCTTCAGTCTGATACACTGTACTTGCTGGGAACAGACGCGAGAGCTATTTGCACTGTGTATGGCAAGGGGAGCTCAATAGTGACTTTCCTTACCAGTAAACAACTCTTGCTCGTAGGACCAGAAACTGCATGTGATTCAACTCCATTTAGGACTGGGAAACAAATGCTAGCTCGCATACATGAAACACACTCTGCTTTTGAGAAAAGAGTATTCTTCTACTCTACTGTGTTTCCTATGGGGTCCGATCAGTGAGTTTGCACAGAACAAAATAACTGTGCTTCCTACACACACGGGCCATAGCTAATTCAACTCTGCTTAGGAAACCAAGAGAACAGTAGCTCCTCTTCAGTCCGATACACTGTACTTGCTGGGAACAGACGCGAGTGTTATTTGTACTGTGTACGGCAATGGGAGCGCAATAGTGACTTTCCTTACCAGAAAACAACTCTTGCTCGTAGGACCAGAAACTGCATGAGATTCAACTCCACTTAGGAGTGGGAAACAAATGCTAGTTCGCCTTACATGAAACACACTCTGCTTTTGAGAAAAGAGCACTCTTCTACTGTACTGTGTTTCCTATGTGTTCCGAAGAGTGAGCTTGCTCAGAACAAAAAAACTGTACTTCCTACTCACACGGCCATATCTAGTTCAAGTCTGCTTAGGAACCTGACAAGAACAGTATATCCTCTTCAGTCCAATACACTGTACTTGCTGGGAACAGACGCCATGCTATTTGTCCTGTGTATGGCAATGGCAGCGCAATAGTGACTCTTCTTACCAGAAAACAACTCTTGCTCGTAGGACCAGAAACTGCATGTGATTCAACTCCATTTAGGACTGGGAAACAAATGCTAGCTCGCCTTACATGAAACACACTCTACTTTTGAGAAAAGAGCACTCTTCTACTCTACTGTGCTTCCTATGGGGTCCGAACAGTGAACTTGCTCAGAACAAAAGAACTGTGCTTCCTACACACACGGGCCATATCTAGTTCAACTCTGCTTAGGAAACTGACAAAAACAGTAGATCCTCTTCAGTACAATACAATGTACTTGCGGGGAACAGACGCGAGTGCTATTTGCACTGTGTATGGCAATTGGAGCACAATAGTGACTCGTCTTACCAGAAAACAACTCTTGCTCATAGGACAAAAAACTGCATGTGACTCAACTCTATTTAGGACTGGGAAACAAATGCAAGCTCGCCTTACAAGAAACACACTCTGCTTTTGAGAAAAGAGCACTCTTCTACTCTACTGTGTTTCCTATGGGGTCCGAACAGTGAGCTGCTCAGAACAAAAGAACTGTGCTTCCTACACACACGGCCATATCTAGTTCAATTCTGCTTAGGAACCTGACAAGAACAGTAGATCCTCTTCAGTCCAATACACTATACTTGCTGGGAACAGACGCCTGTGCTATTTGTCCTGTGTATGGCAATGGCAGCACAATAGTGACTCTTCTTACCAGAAAACAACTCTTGCTTGTAGGACCAGAAACTGCATGTGATTCAACTCCATTTAGGACTGGGAAACAAATGCTAGCTCACCTTGCAAGAAACACACTCTGCTTTTGAGAAAAGAGCACTCTTCTACTCTACTGTGTTTCCTATGCGGTCCAAACAGTGAGCTTGCTCAGAACAAAAGAACTGTGCTTCCTACACACACGGACCATATCTAGTTCTACTCTGCTTAGTAAACTGACAAGAACAGTAGCTCCTATTCAGTCCAATACACTGTACTTGCTGGGAAAAGACGCGAGTGCTATTTGCCTTGTGAAGGGCAATGGGAGCGCAATAGTGAATTTCCTTACCAGAAAACAACTCTTGTTCATAGGACCAGAAACTGCATGTGATTCAACTCCCTTTAGGACTGGGAAACAAACGCTAGCTCGCTTTACAAAAACACACTCTGCTTTTGAGAAAAGAGCACTCTTCTACTCTACTGTGTTTCCTATGTGTTCCGAAAAGTGAGCTTGCTCAGAACAAAAAAACTGTGCTTCCTACACACGGGCCATATCTAGTTAAACTCTGCTTTGGAAACTGACAAGAACAGTAGCTCCTCTTCAGTCCGATACACTGTACTTGCTGGGAACATACGCGAGTGCTATTTGCACTGTGTATGGCAATGGGAGCGCAATAGTGACTTTCCTTACCAGAAAACAACTGTTGCTCGTAAGACCAGAAACTGCTTGTGATTCAACTCCATTTAAGACTGGGAAACAAACTCTAGCTCGCCTTACATGAAACACACTCTGCTCTTGAGAAAAGAGCACTCTTCTACTCTACTGTGTTTCCTATGGGGTCCGAACAGTGAGCTTGCTCAGAACAAAAGAACTGTGCTTCCTACACACACGGGCCATATCTAGTTCAACTCTCCTTAGGAAACTGACAAGAACAGTAGCTCCTCTTCCGTCCAATACACTGTACTTGCGGGGAACAGACGCGAGTGCTATTTGCACTGTGTATAGCAATTGGAGCACAATAGTGACTTGTCTTACCAGAAAACAACTCTTGCTCGTAGGACAAAAAACTGCATGTGACTCAACTCCATTTAGGACTGGGAAAGAAACACTAGCTCGACTTCCAAGAAACACACTCTGCTTTTGAGAAAAGAGCACTCTTCTACTCTACTGTGTTTCCTATGGGGTCCAAACAGTGAGCTTGCTCAGAACAAAAGAACTGTGCTTCCTACACACACGGACCATATCTAGTTCTACTCTGCTTAGTAAACTGACAAGAACAGTAGCTCCTATTCAGTCCAATACACTGTACTTGCTGGGAAAAGACGCGAGTGCTATTTGCCTTGTGAAGGGCAATGGGAGCGCAATAGTGAATTTCCTTACCAGAAAACAACTCTTGTTCATAGGACCAGAAACTGCATGTGATTCAACTCCATTTAGGACTGGGAAACAAACGCTAGCTCGCCTTACATGAAACACACTCTGCTTTTGAGAAAAGAGCACTCTTCTACTCTACTGTGTTTCCTATGGGGTCCGAACAGTGAGCTTGCTCAGAACAAAAGAACTGTGCTTCCTACACACACGGGCCATATCTAGTTCAACTCTGCTTAGGAAACTGACAAGAACAGTAGCTCCTCTTCCGTCCAATACACTGTACTTGCAGGGAACAGACGCGAGTGCTATTTGCATTGTGTATGGCAATTGGAGAACAACAGTGACTTGTCTTACCAGAAAACAACTTTTGCTCATAGGACAAAAAACTGCATGTGACTCAACTCCATTTAGGACTGGGAAACAAACGCTAGCTCGCCTTACAAGAAACAAACTCTGCTTTTGAGAAAAGAGCACTCTTCTACTCTACTGTGTTTCCTATGTGTTACGAACAGTGAGCTTGCTCAGAACAAAAAAACTGTGCTTCCTAAACACACGGCCATATCTAGTTCAAGTCTGCTTAGGAACCTGACAAGAACAGTAGATCCTCTTCAGTCCAATACACTGTACTTGCTGGGAACAGACGCCAGTGCTATTTGTCCTGTGTATGGCAATTGGAGCACAATAGTGACTTGTCTTACCAGAAAATAACTCTTGCTCGTAGGACAAAAAACTGCATGTGACTCAACTCCATTTAGGACTGGGAAACAAACGCTAGCTCGCCTTACATGAAACACACTCTGCTTTTGAGAAAAGAGCACTCTTCTAATCTACTGTGCTTCCTATGGGGTCCGAACAGTGAGCTTACTCAGAAAAAAAGAACTGTGCTTCCTACACACACGGGCCATATCTAGTTCAACTCTGCTTAGGAAACTGACAAGAACAGTAGATCTTCTTCAGTCCAATACACTGTACTTGAAGGGAACAGACACAAGTGCTATTTGCACTGTGTATGGCAATTGGAGCACAATAGTGACTCGTCTTACCAGAAAACAATTCTTGCTCGTAGGACAAAAAACTGCATGTGACTCAACTCCATTTAGAACTGGGAAACAAACGCTAGCTCGCCTTACAAGAAACACACTCTGCTTTTGAGAAAAGAGCACTCTTCTACTCTACTGTGTTTCCTATAGGGCCAGAACAGTGAGCTTGCTCAGAACAAAAGAACTGTGCTTCCTACACACACGGGCCATATCTAGATCAACTCTGCTTAGGAAACTGACAAGAACAGAGGCTCCTCTTCAGTCCGATACACTGTACTTGCTGGGAACAGACGCGAGTGATATTTGCACTGTGTATGGCAATGGGAGGACAATAGTGACTTTCCTTACCATAAAACAAGTCTTGCTCGTAGAACAAAAAATTGCATGTGACTAAACTCCATTTAGGACTGGGAAACAAACGCTAGCTCAACTTCCAAGAAACACACTTTGCTTTTGAGAAAAGAGCACTCTTCTACTCTACTGTGTTTCCTATGTGTTCCGAACAGTCAGCTTGCTCAGAACAAAAAAAATGTACTTCCTACTCACACAGCCATATCTAGTTCAAGTCTGCTTAGGAACCTGACAAGAACAGTATATCCTCTTCAGTCCAATACACTGTACTTGCTGGGAAAAGACGCCAGTGCTATTTATCCTTTGTATGGCAATGGCAGCGCAATAGTGAATCTTCTTACCAGAAAACAACTCTTGCTTGTAGGACCAGAAACTGCATGTGATTCAACACCATTTAGGACTGGAAAACAAACTCTAGCTCGCTTTACAAGAAACACACTCTGCTTTTGAGAAAAGAGCACTCTTCTACTCTACTGTGTTTCCTATAGGGCCAGAACAGTGAGCTTGCTCAGAAAAAAAGAACTGTGCTTCCTACACACACGGGCCATATCTAGTTCAACTCTGCTTAGGAAACTGAGAAGAACAGTACCTCCTCTTCAGTCCAATACACTGTACTTTCTGGGAACAGACGGGAGGGCTATTTGCACTGTGTATGGAAATGGGAGCCCAATAGTGACTTTCCTTAACAGAAAACAACTCTTGCTCGTAGGACCAGAAACTGCATGTGATTCCACTCCATTTCGGACTGGGAAACAAACGGTAGCTCGCCTTACAAGAAACACACTCTGCTTTAGAGAAAAGAGCACTCTTCTACTCTACTGTGTTTCCTATGGGGTCCAAACAGAGAGCTTGCTCAGAACAAAAGAACTGTGCTTCCTACACACACGGACCATATCAAGTTCAAGTCTGCTTAGGAACCTGACAAGAACAGTAGCTCCTATTCAGTCCAATACACTGTACTTGCTTGGAACAGAAGCCAGTGCTATTTGTCCTGTGTATGGCAATGGCAGCACAATAGTGACTCTTCTTACCAGAAAACAACTCTTGCTCGTAGGACCAGAAATTGCATGTGATTCAACTCCATTTAGGACTGGGAAACAAACTCTAGCTTGCTTTACAAGAATCACACTCTGCTTTTGAGAAAAGAGCACTCTTCTACTCTATTGTGTTTCTTATATGGCCAGAACAGTGAGCTTGCTCAGAAAAAAAGAACTGTACTTCCTAAACACACGGGCCATATCTAGTTCAACTCTGCTTAGGAAACTGACAAGAAGAGTAGCTCCTTTTCAATCCAATACACTGTACTTGCTGGGAACAGATGGGAAGGCTATTTGCACTGTGTATGGCAATGGGAGCGCAATAGTGACTTTCCTTACCAGAAAACAACTCTTGCTCCTAGGACCAGAAACTGCATGTGACTCCACTCCATTTAGGACTGGGAATCAAACGGTAGCTCGCCTTACAAGAAACACACTCTGCTTTAGAGAAAAGAGCACTCTTCTACTCTACTGTGTTTCCTATGGGGTCCAAACAGTGAGCTTGCTCAGAACAAAAGAACTGTGCTTCCTACACTCACGGGCCATATCTATTTCAACTCTGCTTAGGAAACTGACAAGAACAGTAGTTCCTCTTCCGTCCAATACACTGTACTTGCGGGGCACAGACGCGAGTGCTATTTGCACTGTGTATGGCAATGGGAGCACAATAGTGACTCGTCTTACCAGAAAACAACTCTTGCTCGTAGGACAAAAAACTGCATGTGACTCAACTCCATTTAGGACTGGGAAACAAACGCTAGCTCGCCTTCCAAGAAACACACTCTGCTTTTGAGAAAAGAGCAGTCTTCTACTCTACTGTGTTTCCTCTGGGGTCCGAACAGTGAGCTTGCTCAGAACAAAAGAACTGTGCTTCCTACACACACGGCCATATCTACTTCAATTCTGCTTAGGAACCTGACAAGTACAGTAGATCCTCTACAGTCCAATACACTGTACTTGCTGGGAACAGACACCAGTGCTATTAGTCCTGTGTATGGCAATGGCAGCGCAATAGTGACTCTTCTTACCAGAAAACAACTCTTGCTCGTAGGACCAGAAACTGCATGTGATTCCACTCCATTTAGGACTGGGAAACAAACGGTAGCTCGCCTTACAAGAAACACACTCTGCTTTAGAGAAAAGAGCACTCTTCTACTCTACTGTGTTTCCTATGGGGTCCAAACAGAGAGCTTGCTCAGAACAAAAGAACTGTGCTTCCTACACACACGGACCATATCTAGTTCAAGTCTGCTTAGGAACCTGACAAGAACAGTAGATCCTCTTCAGTCCAATACACTGTACTTGCTTGGAACAGAAGCCAGTGCTATTTGTCCTGTGTATGGCAATGGCAGCACAATAGTGACTCTTCTTACCAGAAAACAACTCTTGCTCGTAGGACCAGAAATTGCATGTGATTCAACTCCATTTAGGACTGGGAAACAAACTCTAGCTTGCTTTACAAGAATCACACTCTGCTTTTGAGAAAAGAGCACTCTTCTACTCAACTGTGTTTCTTATATGGCCAGAACAGTGAGCTTGCTCAGAAAAAAAGAACTGTACTTCCTACACACACGGGCCATATCTAGTTCAACTCTGCTTAGGAAACTGACAAGAACAGTAGCTCCTTTTCAATCCAATACACTGTACTTGCTGGGAACAGACGGGAAGGCTATTTGCACTGTGTATGGCAATGCGAGCGCAATAGTGACTTTCCTTACCAGAAAACAACTCTTGCTCCTAGGACCAGAAACTGCATGTGACTCCACTCCATTTAGTACTGGGAATCAAACGGTAGCTCGCCTTACAAGAAACACACTCTGCTTTAGAGAAAAGAGCACTCTTCTACTCTACTGTGTTTCCTATGGGGTCCAAACAGTGAGCTTGCTCAGAACAAAAGAACTGTGCTTCCTACACTCACGGGCCATATCTATTTCAACTCTGCTTAGGAAACTGACAAGAACAGTAGTTCCTCTTCCGTCCAATACACTGTACTTGCGGGGCACAGACGCGAGTGCTATTTGCACTGTGTATGGCAATGGGAGCACAATAGTGACTCGTCTTACCAAAAAACAACTCTTGCTCGTAGGACAAAAAACTGCATGTGATTCAACTCCATTTAGGACTGGGAAACAAACGCTAGCTCGCCTTCCAAGAAACACACTCTGCTTTTGAGAAAAAAGCACTCTTCTACTCTACTGTGTTTCCTCTGGGGTCCGAACAGTGAGCTTGCTCAGAACAAAAGAACTGTGCTTCCTACACACACGGCCATATCTAGTTCAATTCTGCTTAGGAACCTGACAAATACAGTAGATCCTCTACAGTCCAATACACTGTACTTGCTGGGAACAGACGCCATGCTATTAGTCCTGTGTATGGCAATGGCAGCGCAATAGTGACTCTTCTTACCAGAAAACAACTCTTGCTCGTAGGACCAGAAACTGCATGTGATTCAACTCCATTTAGGACTGGGAAACAAATGCTAGCTCGCCTTACATGAAACACACTCTGCATTTGAGAAAAGAGCACTCTTCTACTCTATTGTGTTTCCTATCGGGTCCGAACAGTGAGCTTGCTCAGAACAAAAGAACTGTGCTTCCTACACACACGGGCCATATCTAGTTCAACTCTGCTTAGGAAACCAACAAGAACAGTAGCTCCTCTTCAGTCCAATACACTGTACTTGCTGGGAACAGACGAGAGGGCTATTTACACTGTGTATGGCAATGGGAGCGCAATAGTGACTTTCCTTACCAGAAAACAACTCTTGCTCGTAGGACCAGAAACTGCATGTGATTCCACTCCATTTAGGACTGGAAAACAAACGTTAGCTTGCCTTACAAGAAACACACTCTGCTTTAGAGAAAAGAGCACACTTGTACTCTACTGTGTTTCCTATGGGGTCCAAACAGTGAGCTTGCTCAGAACAAAAGAACTGTGCTACCTACACACACGGCCCATATCTAGTTCAACTCTGCTTAGGAAACTGACAAGAACAGTAGCTCCTATTCAGTCCAATACACTGTACTTGCTGGGAAAAGACGCGAGTGCTATTTGCAATGTGAATGGCAATGGGAGCGCAATAGTTACTTTCCTTACCAGAAAACAACTCTTGCTTGTAGGACCAGAAACTGCATGTGATTCAACTCCATTTAGGACTGGGAAACAAATGCTAGCTCGCATACATGAAACACACTCTGCTTTGAGAAAAGAGTACTCTTCTACTCTACTGTGTTTCCTATGCGGCCCGAACAGTGAGTTTGCACAGAACAATATAGCTGTGCTTCCTACACACACGGGCCATATCTAGTTCAACTCTGCTTAGGAAACCAACAAGAACAGTAGCTCCTCTTCAGTCCGATATACTGTACTTGCTGGGAACAGACGCGAGTCCTATTTGTACTGTGTACGGCAATGGGAGCGCAATAGTGACTTTCTTTACCAGAAACAACTCTTGATCGTAGGACCAGAAACTGCATGTGATTCAACTCCACTTAGGAGTGGGAAACAAATGCTAGGTCGCCTTACATGAAACACACTCTGCTTTTGAGAAAAGAGCACTCTTCTACTCTACTGTGTTTCCTATGTGTTCCAAACAGTGAGCTTGCTCAGAACAAAAAAACTGTACTTCCTACTCACACGGCCATATCTAGTTCAAGTCTGCTTAGGAACCTGACAAGAACAGTATATCCTCTTCAGTCCAATACACTGTACTTGCTGGGAACAGACGCCAGTGCTATTTGTCCTGTGTATGGCAATGGCAGCGCAATAGTGACTCTTCTTACCAGAAAACAACTCTTGCTCGTAGGACCAGAAACTGCATGTGATTCAACTCCATTTAGGACTGGAAAACAAACTCTAGCTCCTTTTACAAGAAACACACTCTGCTTTTGAGAAAAGAGCACTCTTCTACTCTACTGTGTTTCCTATAGGGCCAGAACAGTGAGCTTGCTCCGAAAAAAAGAACTGTGATTCCTACACACACGGGCCATATCTAGTTCAACTCTGCTAAAAAACTGAGAAGAACAGTAGCTCCTCTTCAGTCCAACACACTGTACTTGCTGGGAACAGACGGGAGGGCTATTTGCACTGTGTATGGCAATGGGAGCACAATAGTGACTTTCCTTAACAGAAAACAAGTCTTGCTCGTAGGACAAAAAATTGCATGTGACTCAACTCCATTTAGGACTGGGAAACAAACGCTAGCTCAACTTCCAAGAAACACACTTTGCTTTTGAGAAAAGAGCACTCTTCTATTCTACGGTGTTTCCTATAGGGCCAGAACAGTGAGCTTGCTCAGAAAAAAAGAACTGTACTTCCTACACACACGGGCCATATCTAGTTCAACTCTGCTTAGGAAACTGACAAGAACAGTAGCTCCTTTTCAATCTAATACACTGTACTTGCTGGGAACAGACGGGAAGGCTATTTGCACTGTGTATATCAATGGGAGCGCAATAGTGACTTTCCTTACAAGAAAACAACTCTTGCTCGTAGGACCAGAAACTGCATGTGACTCCACTCCATTTAGGACTGGGAATCAAACGGTAGCTCGCCTTACAAGAAACACACACTGCTTTAGAGAAAAGAGCACTCTTCTACTCTACTGTGTTTCCTATGGGGTCCAAACAGTGAGCTTGCTCAGAACAAAAGTACTGTGCTTCCTACACACACGGGCCATATCTATTTCAACTCTGCTTAGGAAACTGACAAGAACAGTAGCTCCTCTTCCGTCCAATACACTGTACTTGCGGGGAACAGACGCGAGTGCTATTTGCACTGTGTATGGCAATGGGAGCACAATAGTGACTCGTCTTACCAGAAAACAACTCTTGCTCGTAGGACAAAAAACTGCATGTGACTCAACTCCATTTAGGACTGGGAAACAAATGCTAGCTTGCCTTACAAGAAACACACTCTGCTTTTGAGAAAAGAGCACTCTTCTACTCTACTGTGTTTCCTCTGGGGTCCGAACAGTGAGCTTGCTCAGAACAAAAGAACTGTGCTTCCTACACACACGGCCATATCTAGTTCAATTCTGCTTAGGAACCTGACAAGAACAGTAGATCCTCTACAGTCCAATACACTGTACTTGCTGGGAACAGACACCAGTGCTATTAGTCCTGTGTATGGCAATGGCAGCGCAATAGTGACTCTTCTTACCAGAAAACAACTCTTGCTCGTAGGACCAGAAACTGCATGTGATTCAACTCCATTTAGGACTAGGAAACAAATGCTAGCTCGCCTTATATGAAACACACTCTGCTTTTGAGAAAAGAGTACTCTTCTACTCTACTGTGTTTCCTATGCGGTCCGAACAGTGAGTTTGCACACAACAAAATAACTGTGCTTCCTACACACATGGGCCATATCTAGTTCAACTCTGCTTAGGAAACCAACAAGAACAGTAGCTCCTCTTCAGTCCGATACACTGTACTTGCTGGGAGCAGACGCGAGTGCTATTTGTACTGTGTACGGCAATGGGACCGCAATAGTGACTTTCCTTACCAGAAAACAACTCTTGATCGTAGGACCAGAAACTGCATGTGATTCAACTCCATTTAGGACTGGGAAACAAACGCTAGCTCGCCTTACAAGAAACACACTCTGCTTTAGAGAAAAGAGCTCTCTTCTACTCTACTGTGTTTCCTATATGGCCATTACAGTGAGCTTGGTCAGAACAAAAGAACTGTGCTTCCTACACACGGGCCATAACTAGTTCAACTCTGCTTAGGAAACTGACAAGAACAGTAACTCCTCTTCAGTCCGAAACACTGTACTTGCTGGGAACTGACGCGAGTGCTATTTGCATTGTGTATGGCAATGGGAGCGCAACAGTGACTTTCCTTACCAGAAAACAACTATTGCTCATAGAACCAGAAACTGCATGTGATTCAACTCCATTTAGGACTGGGATACAAATGCTAGCTCGCCTTACATGAAACACACTCTGCTTTTGAGAAAAGAGCACGCTTCTACTCTGCTGTGCTTCCTATGGGGTCCGAACAGTGAGCTTGCTCAGAACAAAAGAACTGTGCTTCCTACACACACCGGCCATATCTAGTTCAACTCTGCTTAGGAAAATGACAAGAACAGTAGCTCCTCTGCAGTCTGATACACTGTACTTGTGGGGAACAGAAGCGAGTGATATTTGCACTGTGTATGGCAATTGGAGCACAATAGTGACTTGTCTTACCAGAAAACAACTCTTGCTCGTTGGACAAAAAACTGCATGTGACTCAACTCCATTTAGGACTGGAAAAAAAAGTCTAGCTCGACTTCCAAGAAACACACTCTGCTTTTGAGAAAAGAGCACTCTTCTACTCTACTGTGTTTCCTATGTTTTCTGAACAGTGAGCTTGCTCAGAACAAAAAAACTGTGCTTCCTACACAGACGGCCATATCTAGTTCAAGTCTGCTTAGGAACCTGACAAGAACAGTAGATCCTCTTCAGTCCAATACACTGTACTTGCTGGGAACAGACGCCAGTGCTATTTGTCCTGTGTATGTCAATGATAGCGCAATAGTGACTCTTCTTACAAGAAAACAACTCTTTCTCGTAGGACCAGAAACTGCATGTGATTCAACTCCATTTAGGACTGGGAAACAAACTCTAGCTCGCTTTACAAGAAACACACTCTGCTTTTGAGAAAAGAGCACTCTACTCTACTGTGTTTCCTATAGGGCCAGAACAGAGAGCTTGCTCAGAAAAAAAGAACTGTGCTTCCTTCACACACGGACCATATCTAGGTCAACTCTGCTTAGGAAACTGAGAAGAACAGTAGCTCCTCTTCAGTCCAATACACTGTACTTGCTGGGAACAGACGCATGTGCGATTTGCACTGTGAATGGCAATGGGAGCACAATAGTGACTTTCCTTACCAGAAAACAACTCTTGCTATTAGGACCAGAAAGTGCATGTGATTCCACTCCATTTAGGCCTGGGAAACAAATGCTAGCTCGCCTTACAAAAACAAACTCTGCTTTAGAGAAAAGAGCACTCTTCTACTCTACTGTGTTTCCTATGGGGTCCAAACAGTAAGCTTGCTCAGAACAAATTAACTGTGCTTCCTACACACACGGACCATATCTAGTTCAACTCTGCTTAGGAAACTGACAAGAACAGTAGCTCCTATTCAGTTCAATACACTGTACTTGCTGGGAAAAGACGCGAGTGCTATTTGCCTTGTGTAGGGCAATGGGAGCGCAATAGTGACTTTCCTTACCAGAAAACAACTCTTGCTCGTAGGACCAGAAACTGCATGTGATTCAACTCCATTTAGGAGTAGGAAACAAACGCTAGCTCGCCTTACAAAAAAAACACTCTGCTTTTGAGAAAAGAGCACTCTTCTACTCTACTGTGTTTCCTATGGTGTCCGAACATTCAGCTTGCTCAGAACAAAGAACTGTGCTTCCTACACACATGGCCATATCTAGTTCAATTCTGCTTAGGAACCTGACAAGAAGAGTAGATCCTCTTCATTCCAATACACTGTACGTGCTGGAAACAGACGCCAGTGCTATTTGTCCTGTGTATGGCAATGGCAGCACAATAGTGACTCTTCTTACCATAAAACAACTCTTGCTCGTAGGACCAGAAACTGCATGTGATTCAACTCCATTTAGAACTGGGAAACAAAAGCTAGCTCACCTTACAGAAACACACTCTGCTTTAGAGAAAAGAGAACTCTTCTACTCTACTGTGTTTCCTATAGGGCCAGAACAGTGAGAATGCTCAGAACAAAGATCTGTGCTTCCTACACACGAGCCATATCTATTTCAACTCTGCTTAGGAAACTGACAAGAACAGTAGCTCCTCTTCAGTCTGAAACACTGTACTTGCTGCGAACAGACGCAAGTGCTATTTGCAATGCGTATGGCAATGGGAGCGCAATAGTGACTTTCCTTACCAGAAAACAACTCTTGCTCATAGGTTCAGAAACTGCATGTGATTCAACTCCATTTAGGACCGGGAAACAAATGCTAGCTCGCCTTACATGAAACACACTCTGCTTTTGAGAAAAGAGCACTCTTCTACTCTACTGTGTTTCCTATGGGGTCCGAACAGTGAGCTTGCTCAGAACAAAAGACCTGTGCTTCCTACACACACGGGCCATTTCTAGTTCAACTCTGCTTAGGAAACTGACAAGAACACTAGCTCCTCTTCAGTCCAATACACTGTACTTTCGGGGAACAGATGCGAGTGCTATTTGCACTGTGTACGGGAATTGGAGCACAATAGTGACTTGTCTTACCAGAAAACAACTCTTGCTCGTTGGACAAAAAACTGCATGTGACTCAACTCCATTTAGGACTGGGAAACAAACGCTAGCTAGACTTCCAAGAAACACTCTCTGCTTTTGAGAAAAGAGCACTCTTCTACTCTACTGTGTTTCCTATGTGTTCCGAACAGTGAGCCTGCTCAGAACAAAAAAACTGTGCTTCCTACACACACGGCCATATCTAGTTCAAGTCTGCTTAGGAACCTGACAAGAACAGTAGATCCTCTTCAGTCCAATACACTGTACTTGCTGGGAACAGACGCCAGTGCTATTTGTCCTGTGTATGTCAATGATAGCACAATAGTGACTCTTCTTACAAGAAAACAACTCTTTCTCGTAGGACCAGAAACTGCATGTGATTCAACTCCATTTAGGACTGGGAAACAAACTCTAGCTCGCTTTACAAAAAACACACTCTGCTTTTGAGAAAAGAGCACTCCACTCTACTGTGTTTCCTATAGGGCCAGAACAGAGAGCTTGCTCAGAAAAAAAGAACTGTGCTTCCTACACACACGGACCATATCTAGGTCAACTCTGCTTAGGAAACTGAGAAGAACAGTAGCTCCTTTTCAGTCCAATACACTGTACTTGCTGGGAACAGACGCATGTGCGATTTGCACTGTGAATGGCAATGGGAGCACAATAGTGACTTTCCTTACCAGAAAAAAACTCTTGCTATTAGGACCAGAAAGTGCATATGATTCCACTCCATTTAGGCCTGGGAAACAAATGCTAGCTCGCCTTACAAAAACAAACTCTGCTTTAGAGAAAAGAGCACTCTTCTACTCTTCTGTGTTTCCTATGGGGTCCAAACAGTAAGCTTGCTCAGAACAAAATAACTGTGCTTCCTACACACACGGATCATATCTAGTTCAATTCTGCTTAGGAAACTGACAAGAACAGTAGCTCCTATTCAGTCCAATACACTGTACTTGCTGGGAAAAGACGCGAGTGCTATTTGCCTTGTGTAGGGCAATGGGAGCGCAATAGTGACTTTCCTTATCAGAAAACAACTCTTGCTCGTAGGACCAGAAACTGCATGTGATTCAACTCCATTTAGGAGTAGGAAACAAACGCTAGCTCGCCTTACAAAAAAAACACTCTGCTTTTGAAAAAAGAGCACTCTTCTACTCTACTGTGTTTCCTATGGTGTCCGAACATTCAGCTTGCTCAGAACAAAGAACTGTGCTTCCTACACACATGGCCATATCTAGTTCAATTCTGCTTAGGAACCTGACAAGAAGAGTAGATCCTCTTCATTCCAATACACTGTACGTGCTGGAAACAGACGCCAGTGCTATTTGTCCTGTGTATGGCAATGGCAGCACAATAGTGACTCTTCTTACCATAAAACAACTCTTGCTCATAGGACCAGAAACTGCATGTGATTCAACTCCATTTAGGACTGGGAAACAAAAGCTAGCTCACCTTACAGAAACACACTCTGCTTTAGAGAAAAGAGAACTCTTCAACTCTACTGTGTTTCCTATAGGGCCAGAACAGTGAGAATGCTCAGAACAAAGATCTGTGCTTCCTACACACGAGCCATATCTAGTTCAACTCTGCTTTGGAAACTGACAAGAACAGTAGCTCCCCTTCAGTCCGAAACACTGTACTTGCTGCGAACAGACGCAAGTGCTATTTGCAATGTGTATGGCAATGGGAGCGCAATAGTGACTTTCCTTACCAGAAAACAACTCTTGCTCATAGGACCAGAAACTGCATGTGATTCAACTCCATTTAGGACTGGGAAACAAATGCTAGCTCGCCTTACAGGAAACACACTCTGCTTTTGAGAAAAGAGCACTCTTCTACTCTACTGTGTTTCCTATGGGGTCCGAACAGTGAGCTTGCTCAGAACAAAAGACCTGTGCTTCCTACACACACGGGCCATATCTAGTTCAACTCTGCTTAGGAAACTGACAAGAACACTAGCTCCTCTTCAGTCCAATACACTGTACTTTCGGGGAACAGACGCGAGTGCTATTTGCACTGTGTACGGCAATTGGAGCACAATAGTGACTTGTCTTACCAGAAAACAACTCTTGCTCGTTGGACAAAAAACTGCATGTGACTCAGCTCCATTTAGGACTGGGAAACAAACGCTAGCTAGACTTCCAAGAAACACTCTCTGCTTTTGAGAAAAGAGCACTCTTCTACTCTACTGTGTTTCCTATGTGTTCCGAACAGTGAGCCTGCTCAGAACAAAAAAACTGTGCTTCCTACACACACGGCCATATCTAGTTCAAGTCTGCTTAGGAACCTGACAAGAACAGTAAATCCTCTTTAGTCCAATACACTGTAATGCTGGGAACAGACGGGAGTGCTATTTGCACTGTGTATGGCAATGGGAACGCAATAGTGACTTTCCTTACCAGAAAACAACTCTTGCTCGTAGGACCAGAAACTGCATGTGATTCAACTCCATTTAGGACTGCGAAACAAACGCTAGCTCGCCTTACAAGAAACACACTGCTTTAGAGAAAAGAGCACTCTTCTACTCTACTGTGTTTCCTATGGGGTCCGAACAGTGATCTTGCTCAGAACAAAAGAACTGTGCTTCCTACACACACGGACCATATGTAGTTCAACTCTGCTTAGGAAACTGACAAGAACTGTAGCTCCTCTTCAGTCCAATACATTGTACTTGCTGGGAACAGACTCGAGTGCTATTTACACTGTGTATGGCAATTAGAGCGCAATAGTGACTTTCCTTACCAGAAAACAACTCTTGCTCGTAGGACCACAAACTGCATGTGATTCAACGCCATTTAGGACTGGGAAACAAATGCTAGCTCGCCTTACAAGAAACACACTCTGCTTTAGAAAAAGAGCACTCTTCTACTCTACTGTGTTTCCTACAGGGCCAGAACAGTGAACTTGCTCAGAACAAAAGAACTTTGCTTCCCACACACGGGCCATATCTAGTTCAACTCTGCTTAGGAAACTGACAAGAACAGTAGATCCTCTTCAGTCCAATACACTGTACTTGCTGGGAACAGACACATGTGCTATTTGCACTGTGTATGGCAATGGGAGCACAATAATGACTTTCCTTACCAGAAAACATTTCTTGTTCGTAGGACCAGAAACTGTCTGTGATTCAACTCCATTTAGGACTGGGCAACAAACGCGAGCTCGACTTACAAGAAGCACACTCTGCTTTAGAGAAAAGAGCACTCTTCTACTCTACTGTGTTTCCTGTAGGACCAGAACAGTGAGCTTGCTCAGAACATAATAACTGTGCTTCCTAAACACACGGGCCATATCTATTTCAACTCTGCTTAGGAAACTGACAAGAACAGCAGCTCCTCTTCAGTCCGATACACTGTACTTGCTGAGAACAGACGCGAGTGCTATGTGCACTGTGTATGGCAATTGGAGCACAATAGTGACTCGTCTTACCAGAAAACAACTATTGCTCGTAGGACCAAAAACTGCATGTGACTCAACTCCATTTAGGACTGGGAAACAAACTCTAGCTCACCTTACAAGAAACACACTCTGCTTTTGAGAAAAGAGCACTCTTTTACTATACTGTGTTTCCTATAGGGCCAGAACAGTTAGCTTGCTCAGAACAAATGAACTGTGCTTCCTAGACACACGGGCCATATCTAGTTCAACTCTGCTTAGGAAACTGAGAAGAAAAGTAGCTCCTCTTCAGTCCAATACACTGTACTTGCTGGGAACAGACGCTTGTGCTATTTGCACTGTGTATGGCAATGGAAGCATAATAGAGACTTTCCTTACCAGAAAACAACTCTTGGTCATAGGACCAGAAACTGCATGTGATTCAACTCCATTTAGGACTGGGAAACAAACGCTAGCTCGCCTTACAAAAAACACACTGCTTTAGAGAAAAGAGCACTCTTCTACTCTACAGTGTTTCCTATGCGGTCCAAACAGTGAGCTTGCTCAGAACAAAAGAACTGTGGTTCCTACACACACGGACCATATGTAGTTCAACTCTGCTTAGGAAACTGACAAGAAAAGTAGCTCCTCTTCAGTCCAATACACTGTACTTGCGGGGAAGAGAAGCAAGTGCTATTTGCACTGTGTATGGCAATTGGAGCACAATAGTGACTCGTCTTACCAGAAAACAAATCTTGCTCGTAGGACAAAAAACTGCATGTGACTCAACTCCATTTAGGACTGGGAAACAAACGCTAGCTCGCCTTACAAGAAACACACTCTGCTTTTGAGAAAAGAGCACTCTTCTACTCTACTGTGTTTCCTATGGAGTCCGAACACTGAACTTGCTCAGAACAAAAGAACTGTGCTTCCTCCACACACGGCCATATCTAGTTCAATTCTGCTTAGGAACCTGACAAGAACAGTAGATCCTCTTCAGTCCAATACACTGTACTTGCTGGGAACAAACGCCAGAGCTATTTGTCCTGTGTTTGGCAATAGCAGCGCAAATTGACTCTTCTTACCATAAAACAACTCTTGCTCGTAGGACTAGAAACTGCATGTGATTCAACTCCATTTAGGACTGGAAAACAAACGCTAGCTCGCCTTACAAGAAACACACTCTGCTTTAGAGAAAAGAGCACTCTTCTACTCTACTGTGTTTCCTATAGGGCCAGAACAGTGAGCTTGCTCAGAACAAAAGAACTGTGCTTCCTACACACACGGGCCATATCTAGTTCAACTCTGCTTAGGAAACTGACAAGAACAGTAGCTCCTCTTCAGTCCGATACACTGTACTTGCTGGGAACAGACGCGAGATCTATTTGCACTATGTATGGCAAGGGGAGCGCAATAGTGACTTTCCTTACCAGAAAACAACTCTTGCTCGTAGGACCAGAGACTGCAGGTGATTCCACTCCATTTCGGACTGGGAAACAAATGCTAGCTCGCCTTACAAAAACACACTCTGCTTTAGAGAAAAGAGCACTCTTCTACTCTACTGTGTTTCCTATAGGGCCAGAACAGTGAGCTTGCTCAGAACAAAAGAACTGTGCTTCCTACACACGGGCCATATCTAGTTCAACTCTGCTTAGGAAACTGACAAGAACAGTAGCTCCTCTTCAGTCCGATACACTGTACTTGCTGGGAACAGACGCGAGTGCTATTTGCACTGTGTATGGCAATGGGAGCGCAATAGTGACTTTCCTTACCAGAAAACAACTCTTGCTCGTAGGACCAGAAACTGCATGTGATTCAACTCCATTAGGACTGGGAAACAAATGCTAGCTCGCCTTACATGAAACACACTCTGCTTTTGAGAAAAGAGCACTCTTCTACTCTACTGTGTTTCCTGTGGGGTCCGAACAGTGATCTTGCTCAGAACAAAACAACTGTGCTTCCTACACAAGGGCCATATCTAGTTCAAGTCTGCTTAGGAACCTGACAAGAGCAGTAGATCCTCTTCAGTCCAATACACTGTACTTTCTGGGAACAGACGCCAGTGCTATTTGTCCTGTGTATGGCAATGGCAGCGCAATAGTGACTCTTCTTACCAGAAAACAACTCTTGCTCTTGGACCAGAAACTGCATGTGATTCAACTCCATTTAGGACTGGGAAACAAACTCTAGCTCGCTTTACAAGAAACACACTCTGCTTTAGAGAAAAGAGCACTCTTCTACTCTACTGTGTTTACTATGGGGTCCAAACAGTGAGCTTGCTCAGAACAAAAGAACTGTGCGTCCTACACACGGACCATATCTAGTTCAACTCTGCTTAGGAAACTGACAAGAAAAGTAGCTCCTATTCAGTCCAATACAATGTACTTGCGGGGAACAGAAGCGAGTGCTATTTGCACTGTGTATGGCAATTGGAGCCCAATATTGACTTGTCTTACCAGAAAACAACTCTTGCTCGTAGGACAAAAAACTGTATGTGATTCAACTCCATTTAGGACTGGGAAACAAACGCTAGCTCGACTTTTAAGAAACACACTCTGCTTTTGAGAAAAGAGCACTCTTCTACTCTACTGTGTTTCCTACGTGTTCCAAAAAGTGATCTTGCTCAGAAAAAAAAAAAACTGTGCTTCCTACACACACGGACATATCTAGTTCAAGTCTGCTTAGGAACCTGACAAGAACAGTATGTCCTCTTCAGTCCAATACACTGTACTTGCTGGGAACAGACGCCAGGGCTATTTGTCCTGTGTATGGCAATGGCAGCGCAATAGTGACTCTTCTTACCAGAAAACAACTCTTGCTCATGGACCAGAAACTGCATGTGATTCCACTCCATTTAGGACTGGGAAACAAATGCTAACTCGCCTTACATGAAACACACTCTGCTTTTGAGAAAAGAGCACTCTTCTCCTCTACTGTGTTTCCTATGTGTTCCGAACAGTGAGCTTGCTCAGAACAAAAAAACTGTACTTCCTACTCACACGGCCATATCTAGTTCAAGTCTGCTTAGGAACCTGACAAGAACAGTATATCCTCTTCAGTTCAATACACTGTACTTGCTGGGAATAGACGCCAGTGCTATTTGTCCTGTGTATGGCAATGGCAGCGCAATAGTGACTCTTCTTACCAGAAAACAACTCTTGCTCGTAAAACCAGAAACTGCATGTGATTCAACTCCATTTAGGACTGGGAAACAAACTCTAGCTCGCTTTACAAGAAACACACTCTGCTTTTGAGAAAAGAGCACTCTTCTACTCTACTGTGTTTCCTATAGGGCCAGAACAGTGAGCTTGCTCAGAAAAAAAGAACTGTGCTTCCTACACACACGGGCCATATCTAGTTCAACTCTGCTTAGGAAACTGAGAAGAATAGCAGCTCCTCTTCAGTGCAATACACTGTACTTGCTGGGAACAGACGCGAGGGCTATTTGCACTGTGTATGGCAATGGGAGCGCAATAGTGACTTTCTTTACCAGAAAACAACTCTTGCTCATAGGACCAGAAACTGCATGTGATTCCACTCCATTTAGGACTGGGAAACAAACGGTAGCTCGCCTTACAAGAAACACACTCTGCTTTAGAGAAAAGAGCACTCTTCTACTCTACTGTGTTTCCTATGGGGTCCAAACAGTGAGCTTGCTCAGAACAAAAGAACTGTGCTTCCTACACACACGGGCCATATGTAGTTCAACTCTGCTTAGGAAACTGAGAAGAACAGTAGCTCCTCTTCTTTCCAATACACTGTACTTGCTGGGAACAGATGGGAGGGCTATTTGCACTGTGTATGGCAATGGGAGCACAATAGTGACTTTCCTTACCAGAAAACAACTCTTGCTCGTAGGAACACAAACTGCATGTGATTCCACTCCATTTAGGAATCGGAAACAAACGCTAGCTCGCCTTAAAAGAAACACACTCTGCTTTTGAGAAAAAAGCACTCTTCTACTCTACTGTGTTTCCTACGGGTTCTGAACAGTGAGCTTGCTCAGAACAAAAGAACTGTGCTTCCTACACACACGGCCATATCTAGTTCAATTCTGCTTAGGAACCTGAAAGAACAGTAGATCCTCTTCAGTCCAATACACTGTACTTGCTGGGAACAGACGCCAGTGCTCTTTATCCTGTATATGGCAATTGGAGCACAATAGTGACTCTTCTTACCATAAAACAACTCTTGCTCGTAGGACCAGAAACTGCATGTGATTCATCTCCATTTAGGACTGGGAAACAAACGATAGCTCGCCTTACAAGAAACACACTCTGCTTTAGAGAAAAGAGCACTCTTCTACTCTACTGTGTTTCCTATAGGGCCAGAACAGTGAGCTTGCTCAGAAAAAAAAACTGTGCTTCCTACACACACGGGCCATATCTAGTTCAACTCTGCTTAGGAAACTGACAAGAACAGTAGCTCCTCTTCAGTCCGATACACTGTACTTGCTGGGAACAGATGCCAGTGCTATTTGCACTGTGGATGGCAATGGGAGCACAATAGTGACTTTCCTTACCAGAAAACAACTCTTGCTCGTAGGACCAGAAACTGCATATGATTCAACTCCATTTAGGACTGGGAAACAAACGCTAGCTTGCCTTACAAGAAACACACTCTGCTTTAGAGGAAAGAGCACTCTTCTACTCTACTGTGTTTCCTATAGGGCCAGAACAGTGAGCTTGCTCAGAACAAAAGAACTGTGCTTCGTACACTCGGGCCTTATCTAGTTCAACTCTGCTTAGGAAACTGACAAGAACAGTAGCTCCTCTTCAGTCCGATACACTGTACTTCCTGGGAACAGACGGGACTGCTATTTGCACTGTGTATGGCTATTGGAGCACAATAGTGACTCGTCTTACCAGAAAACAACTCTTGCTCGTAGGACAAAAAAAATGCATGTGACTCAACTCCATTTAGGACTGGGAAACAAACGCTAGCTCGCCTTCCAAGAAACACACTCTACTTTTGAGAAAAGAGCACTCTTCTACTCTACTGTGTTTCCTATGGGTTCCGAACAGTGAGCTTGCTCAGAACAAAAAAACTGTGCTTCCTACACACACGGCCATATCTAGTTCAAGTCTGCTTAGGAACCTGACAAGAACAGTAGATCCTCTTCCATCCAATACACTGTACTTGCTGGGAGAAGACGCCAGTGCTATTTGTCCTGTGTATGGCAATGGCAGCGCAATAGTGACTCTTCTTACCAGAAAACAACACTTGCTTGCAGGACCAGAAACTGCATGTGATTCAACTCCATTTAGGACTGGGAAACAAACGCTAGCTCGCCCTACAAGAAACACACTCTGCTTTTGAGAAAAGAGCACTCTTCTACTCTGCTGTGTTTCCTATGGGGTCCAAACAGTGAGCTTGCTCAGAACAAAAGAACTGTGCTTCCTACACACGCGGGACATATCTCGTTCACCTCTGCTTAGGAAACTGACAAGAACAGTAGCTCCTCTTCAGTCCAGTACACTGTACTTGCTGGGTACAGATGTGAGTGCTATTTGCACTGTGTATGGCAATGGGAGCGCAATAGTGACTTTCCTTACCAGAAAACAACTCTTGGTTGTAGGACCAGAAACTGCATGTGATTGAACTACATTTAGGACTGGGAAACAAACGCTAGCTCGCCTTACAAGAAACACAATCTGCTTCTGAGAAAAGAGCACTCTTCTACTCTACTGTGTTTCCTATAGGGCCAGAACAGTGAGCTTGCTCAGAACAAAAGAACTGTGCTTCCTACACTCAGGCCATATCTAGTTCACCTCTGCTTAGGAAACTGACAAGAACAGTAGCTCCTCTTCAGTCCGATACACTGTACTTCCTGGGAACAGACGGGACTGCTATTTGCACTGTGTATGGCTATTGGAGCACAATAGTGACTCGTCTTACCAGAAAACAACTCTTGGTCGTAGGACAAAAAAATGCATGTGACTCAACTCCATTTAGGACTGGGAAACAAACGCTAGCTCGCCTTCCAAGAAACACACTCTACTTTTGGGAAAAGAGCACTCTTCTACTCTACTGTGTTTCCTATGGGTTCCGAACAGTGAGCTTGCTCAGAACAAAAAAACTGTGCTTCCTACACACACGGCCATATCTAGTTCAAGTCTGCTTAGGAACCTGACAAGAACAGTAGATCCTCTTCCATCCAATACACTGTACTTGCTGGGAAAAGACGCCAGTGCTATTTGTCCTGTGTATGGCAATGGCAGCGCAATAGTGACTCTTCTTACCAGAAAACAACTCTTGCTTGCAGGACCAGAAACTGCATGTGATTCAACTCCATTTAGGACTGGGAAGCAAACGCTAGCTCGCCCTACAAGAAACACACTCTGCTTTTGAGAAAAGAGCACTCTTCTACTCTGCTGTGTTTCCTATGGGGTCCAAACAGTGAGCTTGCTCAGAACAAAAGAACTGTGCTTCCTACACACGCGGGACATATCTCGTTCACCTCTGCTTAGGAAACTGACAAGAACAGTAGCTCCTCTTCAGTCCGATACACTGTACTTGCTGGGAACAGACGTGAGTGCTATTTGCACTGTGTATGGCAATGGGAGCGCAATAGTGACTTTCCTTACCAGAAAACAACTCTTGGTCGTAGGACCAGAAACTGCATGTGATTGAACTCCATTTAGGACTGGGAAACAAATGCTAGCTCGCCTTACAAGAAACACAATCTGCTTTTGAGAAAAGAGCACTCTTCTACTCTACTGTGTTTCCTATAGGGCCAGAACAGTGAGCTTGGTCAGAACAAAAGAACTGTGCTTCCTACACACACGGCCATATCTAGTTCAACTCTGCTGAGGAAACTGACAAGAACAGTAGCTCCTAATCAGTCCAATACACTGTACTTGAAGGGAACAGACGCGAGTACTATTTGCCCTGTGTATGGCATTTGGAGCACAATAGTGACTCTTCTTACCAGAAAACAACTCTTGCTTGTAGGACCAAAAACTGCATGTGACTCCACTCCATTTAGGACTGGGAAACAAACGCGAGCTCACCTTACAAGAAAAACACTCTGCTTTAGAGAAAAGAGCACTCTTCTACTCTACTGTGTTTCCTATGGGGTCCAAACAGTGAGCTTGCTCAGAACAAAAGAACTGTGCTTCCTACACACACGGGCCATATCTCGTTCAACTCTTCTTAGGAAACTGACAAGAACAGTAGCTCCTATTCAGTCCAATACACTGTACTTGCTGGGAACAGACGCGAGTGCTATTTGCACTGTGTATGGCAATTGGAACACAATAGTGACTCGTCTTACCAGAAAACAACTCTTGCTCGTAGGACCAGAAACTGCATGTGACTCAACTCCATTTAGGACTGGGAAACAAACACTAGCTCGCCTTCCAATAAACACACTCTGCTTTTGAGAAAAGAGCACTCTTCTACTCTACTGTGTTTCCTATGAGGTCCGAACAGTGAGCTTGCTCAGAACAAAACAACTGTGCTTCCTACACACACGGACCATATCTATTTCAACTCTGGTTAGGAACCTGAAAAGAACAGTAGATCCTCTTCAGTCCGATACACTGTGCTTGCTGGGAACAGACAGGAGGGCTATTTGCACTGTGTATGGCAATGGGAGCGCAATAGTGACTTTCCTTACCAGAAAAAAACTCTTGCTCGTTGACCAGAAACTGCATGTGATTCAACTCCATTTAGACTGGAAACAAATGCTAGCTCGCCTTACATGAAACACACTCTGCTTTTGAGAAAAGAGCACTCTTGTACTCTACTTCTTTTCCTATGGGGTCAAAACAGTGAGCTTGCTCAGAAAAAAAGAACTGTGCTTCCTACATACACGGGCCATATCTAGTTCAACTCTGCTTAGGAAACTGACAAGAACAGTAGCTCCTCTTCAGTCCAATACACTGTACTTGCTCGGAACAGACGCGAGTGCTATTTGCACTGTGTATGACAATTGGAGCACAATAGTGACTCGTCTTACCAGAAAACAACTCTTTCTCGTAGGACAAAAAACTGCATGTGACACAACTCCATTTAGGACTGGGAAACAAACGCTAGCTCGCCTTCCAAAAACACACTCTGCTTTTGAGAAAAGAGCACTCTTCTACTCTACTGTGTTTCCTATGTGTTTCGAACAGTGAGCTTGCTCAGAACAAAAAAACTGTGCTTCCTACACACACGGCCATATCTAGTTCAAGTCTGCTTAGGAAACTGACAAGAACAGTAGCTCCTATTCAGTCTGATACATTGTACTTGCTGGGAACAGACGCGAGTGCTATTTGCACTGTATATGACATTTGGAGCGCAACAGTGACTCTTCTTACCAGAAAACAACTCTTGCTCGTAGGACCAGAAACTGCATGTGACTCAACTCCATTTAGGACTGGGAAACAAACGCGAGCTCGCCTTACAAGAAACACACTCTGCTTTTAAAAAAAGTGCACTCTTCTACTCTACTGTGTTTCCTATAGGGCCAGAACAGTGAGCTTGCTCAGAACATAAGAACTGTGCTTCCTACACACACGGGCCGTATCTAGTTCAACTCTGCTTAGGAAACTGACAAGAACAGTAGCTCCTCTTCAGTCTGATACACTGTACTTGCTGGGAACAGACGCATGTGCTATTTGCACTGTGTATGGCAATGGGAGCGCTATAGTGACTTTCCTTACTAAAAAACAACTCTTGCTCGTACGACCAGAAACTGCATGTGATTCAACTCCATATAGGACTGGGAAACAAATGCTAGCTCCCCTCACAAGAAACACAATCTACATTTGAGAAAAGAGCACTCTTCTACTCTACTGTGTTTCCTATAGGGCCAGAACAGTGAGATTGCTCAGAACAAAAGAACTGTGCTTCCTACACACACGGCCAAATCTAGTTCAACTCTGCTTAGGAACCTGACAAGAACAGTAGATCATCTTCAGTCCAATACACTGTACATGCTGGGAACAGACGCGTGTGCTATTTGCCCTGTGTATGACAATGGGAGCAAAATAGTGACTCTTCTTACCAGAAAACAACTCTTGCTCCTAGGACCAGAAACTGCATGTGATTCAACTCCACTTAGAACTGGGAAACAAACACTAACTTGCCTTACAAGAAACACACTCTGATTGAGAGAAAAAAGCACTCTTCTACTCTATTGTGTTTCCTAAGAGGTCCGAACAGTGAACTTGCTCAGAACAAAAGAACTGTGCTTCCTACAGACACGGCCATATCTAGTTCAATTCTACTTAGGAACCTGACAAGAACAGTAGATGCTCTTCAGTCCAATACACTATACTGCTGGGAATAGACAACAGTGCTATTAGTCCTGTGTATGGCAATGGAAGCGCAATAGTGACTCTTCTTACCATGAAACAACTCTTGCTCGTAGGACCAGAAAATGCATGTGATTACACTCCATTTAGGACTGGGAAACAAACGCTAGCTCGCCTTACAAGAAACACACTCTTCTTTTGAGAAAAGAGCACTCTTCTACTCTACCGTGTTTCCTATAGGGCCAGAACAGTGAGCTTGCTCAGAAGAAAAGAACTGTGCTTCCTACGCTCGGGCCATATCTAGTTCAACTCTGCTTAGGAAACTGACAAGAACAGTAGCTCCTCTTCAGTCCAATACACTGTACTTGCTCGGAACAGACGCGAGTGCTATTTGCACTGTGTATGGCAATTGGAGCACAATAGTGACTCGTCTTACCAGAAAACAACTCTTGCTCGTAGGACAAAAAAACTGCATGTGACTCAACTCCATTTAGGACTGGGAAACAAACGCTAGCTCGACTTCCAAAAACACACTCTGCTTTTGAGAAAAGAGCACTCTTCTACTCTACTGTGTTTCCTATGTGTTCCGAACAGTGAGCTTGCTCAGAACAAAAAAACTGTGCTTCCTACACACACGGCCATATGTAGATCAAGTCTGCTTAGGAAACTGACAAGAACAGTAGCTCCTTTTCAGTCCGATACACTGTACTTGCTGGGAACAGACGCGAGTGCTATTTGCACTGTATATGTCATTTGGAGCGCAACAGTGACTCTTCTTACCAGAAAACAACTCTTGCTCATAGGACCAAAAACTGCATGTGACTCAACTCCATTTAGGACTTGGTAACAAACGTGAGCTCGCCTTACAAGAAACACACTCTGCTTTTAAGAAAAGTGCACTCTTCTACTCTACTGTGTTTCCTATAGGGCCACAACAGTGAGCTTGCTCAGAACATAAGAACTGTGCTTCCTACACACACGGGCCATATCTAGTTCAACTCTGCTTAGGAAAGTGACAAGAACAGTAGCTCCTCTTCAGTCTGATACACTGTACTTGCTGGGAACAGACGCATGTGCTATTTGCACTGTGTATGGCAATGGGAACGCAATAGTGACTTTCCTTACCAGAAAACAACTCTTGCTCATAGGACCAGAAACTGCATGTGATTCCACTCCATTTAGGACTGGGAAACAAACGCTAGCTTGCCTTACAAGAAACACACTCTGCTTTTGAGAAAAGAGCACTCTTCTACTCTACTGTGTTTCCTATAGGGCCAGAACAGTGAGCTTGCTCAGAACAAAAGAACTGTGCTTCCTACACACACGGCCATATTTAGTTCAACTCTGCTTAGGAACCTGACAAGAACAGTAGATCCTCTTCAGTCCAATACACTGTACATGCTGGCAACAGACGCGAGTGATATTTGCCCTGTGTATGACAATGGGAGCACAATAGTGACTTTCCTTACCAGAAAAAAACTCTTGCTCTTAGGACCAGAAACTGCATGAGATTCAACTCCATTTAGAACTGGGAAACAAACGCTAGCTCGCCTTACAATAAACACACTCTGCTTTTGAGAAAAGACAACTCATCTACTCTACTGTGTTTCCTATGGGGTCCGAACAGTGAGCTTGCTCCGAACAAAAGAACTGTGCTTCCTACACACACGGGCCATATCTCGTTCAACTCTGCTTAGGAAACTGACAAGAACAGTATCTCCTCTTCAGTCCAATACACTGTACTTGCTGGGAACAGACGCCAGTGCGATTTGTACTGTGTATGGCAATGGGAGCGCAATAGTGACTCTTCTTACCAGAGAACAACTCTTGCTCATAGGACCAGAAACTGCATGTGATTTTACTCCATTTAGTACTGGGAAACAAACTCTAGCTCACCTTACAAGAAACACACTCTGCTTTTGAGAAAAGAGCACTCTTCTACTCTACTCTGTTTTCAAAGAGGCAAAACAGTGAGCTTGCTCAGAAGAAAAGGACTGTGCTTCCTACACACACGGCCATATCTGGTTCAATTCTGCTTAGGAAACTGACAAGAACAGTAGGTCCTCTTCAGTCCAATACACTGTACATGCTGGGAATAGACGCCAGTGCTATTTGCGTTGTGTATGACAATGGGAGCGCAATAGTGACTCTTTTTACCAGAAAACAACTCTTGCTCGTAAAACCAGAAACTGCATGTGATTCAACTCCTTTTAGGACTGCGAAACAAACGCTAGCTAGCCTTACAAGAAACACACTCTGCTTCAGAGAAAAGAGCACTCTTCTACTCTACTTTGTTTCCTTTGGGGTCCAAACAGTGAGCTTGCTCAGAACAAAGAACTGTGCTTCCTAAACACACGGGCCATATCTAGTTCAACTCTGTGTAGGAAACTGATAAGAACAGTACCTCCTATTCAGTCCAATACACTGTACTTGCTGGGAAAAGACGCGAGCGTTATTTGCACTGTATATGGCAATGGGATCCCAATAGTGACTCTTCTTACCAGAAAACAACTCTTGCTCGTAGGACCAAAAACTGCATGGGATTCAACTCCATTTCTGACTGGGAAACAAACACTGGCTCGCCTTACAAGAACACACTCTGCTTTTGAGAAAAGAGCACTCTTCTTCTCTACTGTGTTTCCAATAGGGCCAGAATAGTGAGCTTGCTCAGAACAAAAGAAGTTTGCTTCCTACACACACGGGCTATATCTACTTCAACTCTGCGTAGGAAACTGACAAGAACAGTAGCTCCCCTTCAGTCCAATATACTGTACTTGCTGGGAACAGACACGCTATTTGCACTGTGTATGGGAATGGGAGCACAATAGTGACTTTCCTTACCAGAAAACAACTCTTGCTCGTGAGACCAAAAACTGCATGTGATTCAACTCCATTTAGGACTGGGAAACAAACGCTAGCACGCCTTACAAGAAACACACTCTGCTTTTGAGAAAAGAGCATTCTTCTACTCTACTGTGTTTTCAAAAGAGCCACAACAGTGAGCTTGCTCAGAAGAAAAGGACTGTGCTTCCTACACACACGGCCATATCTGGTTCAATTCTGCTTAGGAAACTGACAAGAACAGTAGATCTTCTTCAGTCCAATACACTGTACACGAGGGGAACACTTGCCAGTGCTATTTGCAATGTGTATGAAAATGGGACCGCAATAGTACTCTTCTTAGCAGGAAACAACTCTTGCTCGTAGGACCAGAAACTGCATGTGATTCAACTCCACTTAGGACTGAAAAAAAAAAAAACTCTAGCTCGCCTTACGAGAAACACACTATGCTTTTGAGAAAAGGGCACTCTTCTACTCTACTGTGTTTCATATGGGGTCAGAACAGTGAGCTTGCTCAGAACAAAAGAACTGTGCTTCCTACACACACGGGCCATATCTAGATCAATTCTGCTTAGGAAACTGACAAGGACAGTGGATCATCTTCAGTCCAATACACTGCACATGCAGGGAACAGACGCGAGTGCTATTTGCCCTGTGTATGTCAATGGAAGCGCAATAGTGACTCCCCTTACCAGAAGACAACTCTTGCTCGTAGGACCAGAAACTGCATGTGATTCAACTCCATTTAGGACTGGGAAACAAACGCTAGCTCGTCTTACAAGAAACACACTCTGCTTTTGAGAAAAGAGCACTCTTCTACTCTACTGTGTTTCCTTTGGGGTCCAAACAGTGAGCTTGCTCAGAACAAAAGAACTGTGCTTCCTACACACACGGGCCATATCTAGTTCAACTCTGCTTAGGAAACTGACAAGAACAGTAATTGCTCTTCAGTCCAATACACTGTACTTGCTGGGAACAGACGCGAGTGCTATTTGCACTGTATATGTCAATGGGAGCACAATAGTGACTCTTCTTACCAGAAAACAACTCTTGCTCGTAGGACCAGAAAATGCATGGGATTCAACTCCATTTAGGACTGCGAAACAAACGCTAGCTCGCCTTACAAGAAACACACTCTGCTTTTCAGAAAAGAGCACTCTTCTACTCTACAGTGTTTCCTATGAGGTCTGAACAGTGAGCTTGTTCAGAACAAAAGAACTGTGCTTCCTACACACAGTGCCCATATCTAGTTCAACTCTGCTTAGGAAACTGACAAGAACAGTAGTTCCTCTTCAGTCCAGTACACTGTACTTGCTGCAAACAGAAGCAAGCGCTATTTGCACTGTGTATGGCAATGGGAGCACAATAGTGACTATTCTTACCAGAAAACAAGTCTTGCTCGTAGGACCAGAAACTGCATGGGATTCAAAATTATTTCTGACTGGGAAACAAACACTAGCTCACCTTACAAGAAACACACTCTGCTTTTGAGAAAAGAGAACTCTTCTACTCTACTGTGTTTCCTAAGGGATCCGAACAGTGAGCTTGCTCAGAACAAAAGAACTGTGCTTCCTACACACACGGTCATATCTAGTTCAATTCTGCTTAGGAAACTGACAAGAATAGTAGATCCTCTTCAGTCCAATACACTGAAGTTGCTGGGAAGAGACGCGAGTGCTATTTGCCCTGTGTATGACAATGGGAGAGCAATAGTGACTCTTCTTACCAGAAAACAACTCTTGCTCGTAGGACCAGAAACTGCATGTGATTCAACTCCATTTAGGACTGGGAAACAAACGCTAGCTCGCCTTACAAGAAACACACTCTGCTTTTGAGAAAAGAGCCCTCTTCTACTTTAAAGTGTTTCCTATGGGGTCCGAAAAGTGAGCTTGCTCAGAACAAAAGAACTGTGCTTCCTACACACACAAGCCATATCTAGTTCAACTCTGCTGAGGAAACTGACAAGAACAGTAGCTCCTCTTCAGTCCAATACACTGTAATACCTGGGAATAGACACGAGTGCTATTTGCACTGTGTATGGCAATGGGAGCATAATAGTGACTCTTCTTATCAGAAAACAACTCTTGCTCGTAGGACCAGAAACTGCATGGGATTCAACTCCGTTTCAGACTGGGAAACAAACACTAGCTCGCCTTACAAGAAACACACTCTGCTTTTGATAAAAGAGCACTCTTCTACTCTACTGTGTTTCCTATGAGGTCCGAACAGTGAGCTTGCTTAGAACAAAAGAACTGTGCTTTCAACACACACGGGCCATATCTAGTTCAACTCTGCTTAGGAAACTGACAAGAACATTAGTTCCTCTTCAGTCCAATACACTGTACTTGCTGCGAACAGACGCGAGCGCTATTTGCACTGTGTATGGCAATGGGAGCGCAATAGTGACTCTTCTTACCAGAAAACAACTCTGGCTCATAGGACCAGAAACTGCATTGGATTCAACTTTATTTCTAACTGGGAAACAAACACTAGCTCGCCTTACAAGAAACACACTCTGCTTTTGAGAAAAGAGCACTCTTCTACTCTACTGTGTTTCCTATGGGATCCGAACAGTAGCTTGCTCAGAACAAAAGAACTGTGCTTCCTACACACACGGCCATATCTAGTTCAACTCTGCTTAGGAAACTGACAAGAACAGTAGTTCCTCTTCAGTCCAGTACACTGTACTTGCTGGGAACAGACAGGAGGGCTATTTGCACTGTGTATGGCAATGGGAGCGCAATAGTGACTTTCCTTACCAGAAAACAACTCTTGCTCATGGGACCAAAAACTGCATGTGATTCAACTCCATTTAGGACTGGGAAACAAATGCTAGCTCGCCTTACAAGAAACACACTCTGCTTTTGAGAAAAGAGAACTCTTCTACTCTACTCTGTTTTCAAAAGAGCCAAAACAGTGAGCTTGCTCAGAAGAAAAGGACTGTGCTTCCTACACACACGGCCATATCTGGTTCAATTCTGCTTAGGAAACTGACAAGAACAGTAGGTCCTCTTCAGTCCAATACACTGTACATGCTGGGAATAGACGCCAGTGCTATTTGCGTTGTGTATGACAATGGGAGCGCAATAGTGACTCTTCTTACCAGAAAACAACTCTTGCTCGTAAAACCAGAAACTGCATGTGATTCAACTCCTTTTAGGACTGCGAAACAAATGCTAGCTAGCCTTACAAGAAACACACTCTGCTTCTGAGAAAAGAGCACTCTTCTACCCTACTTTGTTTCCTTTGTGGTCCAAACAGTGAGCTTGCTCAGAAAAAAGAACTGTGCTTCCTAAACACACGGGCCATATCTAGTTCAACTCTGTGTAGGAAGCTGACAAGAACAGTAGCTCCTATTCAGTCCAATACACTGTACTTGCTGGGAAAAGACGCGAGAGCTATTTGCACTGTATATGGCAATGGGATCCCAATAGTGACTCTTCTTTCCAGAAAACAACTCTTGCTCGTAGGACCAGAAACTGCATGTGATTCAACTCCATTAGGACTGGGAAACAAATGCTAGCTCGCCTTACATGAAACACACTCTGCTTTTGAGAAAAGAGCACTCTTCTACTCTACTGTGTTTCCTGTGGGGTCCGAACAGTGATCTTGCTCAGAACAAAACAACTGTGCTTCCTACACAAGGGCCATATCTAGTTCAAGTCTGCTTAGGAACCTGACAAGAGCAGTAGATCCTCTTCAGTCCAATACACTGTACTTTCTGGGAACAGACGCCAGTGCTATTTGTCCTGTGTATGGCAATGGCAGCGCAATAGTGACTCTTCTTACCAGAAAACAACTCTTGCTCTTGGACCAGAAACTGCATGTGATTCAACTCCATTTAGGACTGGGAAACAAACTCTAGCTCGCTTTACAAGAAACACACTCTGCTTTAGAGAAAAGAGCACTCTTCTACTCTACTGTGTTTACTATGGGGTCCAAACAGTGAGCTTGCTCAGAACAAAAGAACTGTGCGTCCTACACACGGACCATATCTAGTTCAACTCTGCTTAGGAAACTGACAAGAAAAGTAGCTCCTATTCAGTCCAATACAATGTACTTGCGGGGAACAGAAGCGAGTGCTATTTGCACTGTGTATGGCAATTGGAGCCCAATATTGACTTGTCTTACCAGAAAACAACTCTTGCTCGTAGGACAAAAAACTGTATGTGATTCAACTCCATTTAGGACTGGGAAACAAACGCTAGCTCGACTTTTAAGAAACACACTCTGCTTTTGAGAAAAGAGCACTCTTCTACTCTACTGTGTTTCCTACGTGTTCCAAAAAGTGATCTTGCTCAGAAAAAAAAAAAACTGTGCTTCCTACACACACGGACATATCTAGTTCAAGTCTGCTTAGGAACCTGACAAGAACAGTATGTCCTCTTCAGTCCAATACACTGTACTTGCTGGGAACAGACGCCAGGGCTATTTGTCCTGTGTATGGCAATGGCAGCGCAATAGTGACTCTTCTTACCAGAAAACAACTCTTGCTCATGGACCAGAAACTGCATGTGATTCCACTCCATTTAGGACTGGGAAACAAATGCTAACTCGCCTTACATGAAACACACTCTGCTTTTGAGAAAAGAGCACTCTTCTCCTCTACTGTGTTTCCTATGTGTTCCGAACAGTGAGCTTGCTCAGAACAAAAAAACTGTACTTCCTACTCACACGGCCATATCTAGTTCAAGTCTGCTTAGGAACCTGACAAGAACAGTATATCCTCTTCAGTTCAATACACTGTACTTGCTGGGAATAGACGCCAGTGCTATTTGTCCTGTGTATGGCAATGGCAGCGCAATAGTGACTCTTCTTACCAGAAAACAACTCTTGCTCGTAAAACCAGAAACTGCATGTGATTCAACTCCATTTAGGACTGGGAAACAAACTCTAGCTCGCTTTACAAGAAACACACTCTGCTTTTGAGAAAAGAGCACTCTTCTACTCTACTGTGTTTCCTATAGGGCCAGAACAGTGAGCTTGCTCAGAAAAAAAGAACTGTGCTTCCTACACACACGGGCCATATCTAGTTCAACTCTGCTTAGGAAACTGAGAAGAATAGCAGCTCCTCTTCAGTGCAATACACTGTACTTGCTGGGAACAGACGCGAGGGCTATTTGCACTGTGTATGGCAATGGGAGCGCAATAGTGACTTTCTTTACCAGAAAACAACTCTTGCTCATAGGACCAGAAACTGCATGTGATTCCACTCCATTTAGGACTGGGAAACAAACGGTAGCTCGCCTTACAAGAAACACACTCTGCTTTAGAGAAAAGAGCACTCTTCTACTCTACTGTGTTTCCTATGGGGTCCAAACAGTGAGCTTGCTCAGAACAAAAGAACTGTGCTTCCTACACACACGGGCCATATGTAGTTCAACTCTGCTTAGGAAACTGAGAAGAACAGTAGCTCCTCTTCTTTCCAATACACTGTACTTGCTGGGAACAGATGGGAGGGCTATTTGCACTGTGTATGGCAATGGGAGCACAATAGTGACTTTCCTTACCAGAAAACAACTCTTGCTCGTAGGAACACAAACTGCATGTGATTCCACTCCATTTAGGAATCGGAAACAAACGCTAGCTCGCCTTAAAAGAAACACACTCTGCTTTTGAGAAAAAAGCACTCTTCTACTCTACTGTGTTTCCTACGGGTTCTGAACAGTGAGCTTGCTCAGAACAAAAGAACTGTGCTTCCTACACACACGGCCATATCTAGTTCAATTCTGCTTAGGAACCTGAAAGAACAGTAGATCCTCTTCAGTCCAATACACTGTACTTGCTGGGAACAGACGCCAGTGCTCTTTATCCTGTATATGGCAATTGGAGCACAATAGTGACTCTTCTTACCATAAAACAACTCTTGCTCGTAGGACCAGAAACTGCATGTGATTCATCTCCATTTAGGACTGGGAAACAAACGATAGCTCGCCTTACAAGAAACACACTCTGCTTTAGAGAAAAGAGCACTCTTCTACTCTACTGTGTTTCCTATAGGGCCAGAACAGTGAGCTTGCTCAGAAAAAAAAACTGTGCTTCCTACACACACGGGCCATATCTAGTTCAACTCTGCTTAGGAAACTGACAAGAACAGTAGCTCCTCTTCAGTCCGATACACTGTACTTGCTGGGAACAGATGCCAGTGCTATTTGCACTGTGGATGGCAATGGGAGCACAATAGTGACTTTCCTTACCAGAAAACAACTCTTGCTCGTAGGACCAGAAACTGCATATGATTCAACTCCATTTAGGACTGGGAAACAAACGCTAGCTTGCCTTACAAGAAACACACTCTGCTTTAGAGGAAAGAGCACTCTTCTACTCTACTGTGTTTCCTATAGGGCCAGAACAGTGAGCTTGCTCAGAACAAAAGAACTGTGCTTCGTACACTCGGGCCTTATCTAGTTCAACTCTGCTTAGGAAACTGACAAGAACAGTAGCTCCTCTTCAGTCCGATACACTGTACTTCCTGGGAACAGACGGGACTGCTATTTGCACTGTGTATGGCTATTGGAGCACAATAGTGACTCGTCTTACCAGAAAACAACTCTTGCTCGTAGGACAAAAAAAATGCATGTGACTCAACTCCATTTAGGACTGGGAAACAAACGCTAGCTCGCCTTCCAAGAAACACACTCTACTTTTGAGAAAAGAGCACTCTTCTACTCTACTGTGTTTCCTATGGGTTCCGAACAGTGAGCTTGCTCAGAACAAAAAAACTGTGCTTCCTACACACACGGCCATATCTAGTTCAAGTCTGCTTAGGAACCTGACAAGAACAGTAGATCCTCTTCCATCCAATACACTGTACTTGCTGGGAGAAGACGCCAGTGCTATTTGTCCTGTGTATGGCAATGGCAGCGCAATAGTGACTCTTCTTACCAGAAAACAACACTTGCTTGCAGGACCAGAAACTGCATGTGATTCAACTCCATTTAGGACTGGGAAACAAACGCTAGCTCGCCCTACAAGAAACACACTCTGCTTTTGAGAAAAGAGCACTCTTCTACTCTGCTGTGTTTCCTATGGGGTCCAAACAGTGAGCTTGCTCAGAACAAAAGAACTGTGCTTCCTACACACGCGGGACATATCTCGTTCACCTCTGCTTAGGAAACTGACAAGAACAGTAGCTCCTCTTCAGTCCAGTACACTGTACTTGCTGGGTACAGATGTGAGTGCTATTTGCACTGTGTATGGCAATGGGAGCGCAATAGTGACTTTCCTTACCAGAAAACAACTCTTGGTTGTAGGACCAGAAACTGCATGTGATTGAACTACATTTAGGACTGGGAAACAAACGCTAGCTCGCCTTACAAGAAACACAATCTGCTTCTGAGAAAAGAGCACTCTTCTACTCTACTGTGTTTCCTATAGGGCCAGAACAGTGAGCTTGCTCAGAACAAAAGAACTGTGCTTCCTACACTCAGGCCATATCTAGTTCACCTCTGCTTAGGAAACTGACAAGAACAGTAGCTCCTCTTCAGTCCGATACACTGTACTTCCTGGGAACAGACGGGACTGCTATTTGCACTGTGTATGGCTATTGGAGCACAATAGTGACTCGTCTTACCAGAAAACAACTCTTGGTCGTAGGACAAAAAAATGCATGTGACTCAACTCCATTTAGGACTGGGAAACAAACGCTAGCTCGCCTTCCAAGAAACACACTCTACTTTTGGGAAAAGAGCACTCTTCTACTCTACTGTGTTTCCTATGGGTTCCGAACAGTGAGCTTGCTCAGAACAAAAAAACTGTGCTTCCTACACACACGGCCATATCTAGTTCAAGTCTGCTTAGGAACCTGACAAGAACAGTAGATCCTCTTCCATCCAATACACTGTACTTGCTGGGAAAAGACGCCAGTGCTATTTGTCCTGTGTATGGCAATGGCAGCGCAATAGTGACTCTTCTTACCAGAAAACAACTCTTGCTTGCAGGACCAGAAACTGCATGTGATTCAACTCCATTTAGGACTGGGAAGCAAACGCTAGCTCGCCCTACAAGAAACACACTCTGCTTTTGAGAAAAGAGCACTCTTCTACTCTGCTGTGTTTCCTATGGGGTCCAAACAGTGAGCTTGCTCAGAACAAAAGAACTGTGCTTCCTACACACGCGGGACATATCTCGTTCACCTCTGCTTAGGAAACTGACAAGAACAGTAGCTCCTCTTCAGTCCGATACACTGTACTTGCTGGGAACAGACGTGAGTGCTATTTGCACTGTGTATGGCAATGGGAGCGCAATAGTGACTTTCCTTACCAGAAAACAACTCTTGGTCGTAGGACCAGAAACTGCATGTGATTGAACTCCATTTAGGACTGGGAAACAAATGCTAGCTCGCCTTACAAGAAACACAATCTGCTTTTGAGAAAAGAGCACTCTTCTACTCTACTGTGTTTCCTATAGGGCCAGAACAGTGAGCTTGGTCAGAACAAAAGAACTGTGCTTCCTACACACACGGCCATATCTAGTTCAACTCTGCTGAGGAAACTGACAAGAACAGTAGCTCCTAATCAGTCCAATACACTGTACTTGAAGGGAACAGACGCGAGTACTATTTGCCCTGTGTATGGCATTTGGAGCACAATAGTGACTCTTCTTACCAGAAAACAACTCTTGCTTGTAGGACCAAAAACTGCATGTGACTCCACTCCATTTAGGACTGGGAAACAAACGCGAGCTCACCTTACAAGAAAAACACTCTGCTTTAGAGAAAAGAGCACTCTTCTACTCTACTGTGTTTCCTATGGGGTCCAAACAGTGAGCTTGCTCAGAACAAAAGAACTGTGCTTCCTACACACACGGGCCATATCTCGTTCAACTCTTCTTAGGAAACTGACAAGAACAGTAGCTCCTATTCAGTCCAATACACTGTACTTGCTGGGAACAGACGCGAGTGCTATTTGCACTGTGTATGGCAATTGGAACACAATAGTGACTCGTCTTACCAGAAAACAACTCTTGCTCGTAGGACCAGAAACTGCATGTGACTCAACTCCATTTAGGACTGGGAAACAAACACTAGCTCGCCTTCCAATAAACACACTCTGCTTTTGAGAAAAGAGCACTCTTCTACTCTACTGTGTTTCCTATGAGGTCCGAACAGTGAGCTTGCTCAGAACAAAACAACTGTGCTTCCTACACACACGGACCATATCTATTTCAACTCTGGTTAGGAACCTGAAAAGAACAGTAGATCCTCTTCAGTCCGATACACTGTGCTTGCTGGGAACAGACAGGAGGGCTATTTGCACTGTGTATGGCAATGGGAGCGCAATAGTGACTTTCCTTACCAGAAAAAAACTCTTGCTCGTTGACCAGAAACTGCATGTGATTCAACTCCATTTAGACTGGAAACAAATGCTAGCTCGCCTTACATGAAACACACTCTGCTTTTGAGAAAAGAGCACTCTTGTACTCTACTTCTTTTCCTATGGGGTCAAAACAGTGAGCTTGCTCAGAAAAAAAGAACTGTGCTTCCTACATACACGGGCCATATCTAGTTCAACTCTGCTTAGGAAACTGACAAGAACAGTAGCTCCTCTTCAGTCCAATACACTGTACTTGCTCGGAACAGACGCGAGTGCTATTTGCACTGTGTATGACAATTGGAGCACAATAGTGACTCGTCTTACCAGAAAACAACTCTTTCTCGTAGGACAAAAAACTGCATGTGACACAACTCCATTTAGGACTGGGAAACAAACGCTAGCTCGCCTTCCAAAAACACACTCTGCTTTTGAGAAAAGAGCACTCTTCTACTCTACTGTGTTTCCTATGTGTTTCGAACAGTGAGCTTGCTCAGAACAAAAAAACTGTGCTTCCTACACACACGGCCATATCTAGTTCAAGTCTGCTTAGGAAACTGACAAGAACAGTAGCTCCTATTCAGTCTGATACATTGTACTTGCTGGGAACAGACGCGAGTGCTATTTGCACTGTATATGACATTTGGAGCGCAACAGTGACTCTTCTTACCAGAAAACAACTCTTGCTCGTAGGACCAGAAACTGCATGTGACTCAACTCCATTTAGGACTGGGAAACAAACGCGAGCTCGCCTTACAAGAAACACACTCTGCTTTTAAAAAAAGTGCACTCTTCTACTCTACTGTGTTTCCTATAGGGCCAGAACAGTGAGCTTGCTCAGAACATAAGAACTGTGCTTCCTACACACACGGGCCGTATCTAGTTCAACTCTGCTTAGGAAACTGACAAGAACAGTAGCTCCTCTTCAGTCTGATACACTGTACTTGCTGGGAACAGACGCATGTGCTATTTGCACTGTGTATGGCAATGGGAGCGCTATAGTGACTTTCCTTACTAAAAAACAACTCTTGCTCGTACGACCAGAAACTGCATGTGATTCAACTCCATATAGGACTGGGAAACAAATGCTAGCTCCCCTCACAAGAAACACAATCTACATTTGAGAAAAGAGCACTCTTCTACTCTACTGTGTTTCCTATAGGGCCAGAACAGTGAGATTGCTCAGAACAAAAGAACTGTGCTTCCTACACACACGGCCAAATCTAGTTCAACTCTGCTTAGGAACCTGACAAGAACAGTAGATCATCTTCAGTCCAATACACTGTACATGCTGGGAACAGACGCGTGTGCTATTTGCCCTGTGTATGACAATGGGAGCAAAATAGTGACTCTTCTTACCAGAAAACAACTCTTGCTCCTAGGACCAGAAACTGCATGTGATTCAACTCCACTTAGAACTGGGAAACAAACACTAACTTGCCTTACAAGAAACACACTCTGATTGAGAGAAAAAAGCACTCTTCTACTCTATTGTGTTTCCTAAGAGGTCCGAACAGTGAACTTGCTCAGAACAAAAGAACTGTGCTTCCTACAGACACGGCCATATCTAGTTCAATTCTACTTAGGAACCTGACAAGAACAGTAGATGCTCTTCAGTCCAATACACTATACTGCTGGGAATAGACAACAGTGCTATTAGTCCTGTGTATGGCAATGGAAGCGCAATAGTGACTCTTCTTACCATGAAACAACTCTTGCTCGTAGGACCAGAAAATGCATGTGATTACACTCCATTTAGGACTGGGAAACAAACGCTAGCTCGCCTTACAAGAAACACACTCTTCTTTTGAGAAAAGAGCACTCTTCTACTCTACCGTGTTTCCTATAGGGCCAGAACAGTGAGCTTGCTCAGAAGAAAAGAACTGTGCTTCCTACGCTCGGGCCATATCTAGTTCAACTCTGCTTAGGAAACTGACAAGAACAGTAGCTCCTCTTCAGTCCAATACACTGTACTTGCTCGGAACAGACGCGAGTGCTATTTGCACTGTGTATGGCAATTGGAGCACAATAGTGACTCGTCTTACCAGAAAACAACTCTTGCTCGTAGGACAAAAAAACTGCATGTGACTCAACTCCATTTAGGACTGGGAAACAAACGCTAGCTCGACTTCCAAAAACACACTCTGCTTTTGAGAAAAGAGCACTCTTCTACTCTACTGTGTTTCCTATGTGTTCCGAACAGTGAGCTTGCTCAGAACAAAAAAACTGTGCTTCCTACACACACGGCCATATGTAGATCAAGTCTGCTTAGGAAACTGACAAGAACAGTAGCTCCTTTTCAGTCCGATACACTGTACTTGCTGGGAACAGACGCGAGTGCTATTTGCACTGTATATGTCATTTGGAGCGCAACAGTGACTCTTCTTACCAGAAAACAACTCTTGCTCATAGGACCAAAAACTGCATGTGACTCAACTCCATTTAGGACTTGGTAACAAACGTGAGCTCGCCTTACAAGAAACACACTCTGCTTTTAAGAAAAGTGCACTCTTCTACTCTACTGTGTTTCCTATAGGGCCACAACAGTGAGCTTGCTCAGAACATAAGAACTGTGCTTCCTACACACACGGGCCATATCTAGTTCAACTCTGCTTAGGAAAGTGACAAGAACAGTAGCTCCTCTTCAGTCTGATACACTGTACTTGCTGGGAACAGACGCATGTGCTATTTGCACTGTGTATGGCAATGGGAACGCAATAGTGACTTTCCTTACCAGAAAACAACTCTTGCTCATAGGACCAGAAACTGCATGTGATTCCACTCCATTTAGGACTGGGAAACAAACGCTAGCTTGCCTTACAAGAAACACACTCTGCTTTTGAGAAAAGAGCACTCTTCTACTCTACTGTGTTTCCTATAGGGCCAGAACAGTGAGCTTGCTCAGAACAAAAGAACTGTGCTTCCTACACACACGGCCATATTTAGTTCAACTCTGCTTAGGAACCTGACAAGAACAGTAGATCCTCTTCAGTCCAATACACTGTACATGCTGGCAACAGACGCGAGTGATATTTGCCCTGTGTATGACAATGGGAGCACAATAGTGACTTTCCTTACCAGAAAAAAACTCTTGCTCTTAGGACCAGAAACTGCATGAGATTCAACTCCATTTAGAACTGGGAAACAAACGCTAGCTCGCCTTACAATAAACACACTCTGCTTTTGAGAAAAGACAACTCATCTACTCTACTGTGTTTCCTATGGGGTCCGAACAGTGAGCTTGCTCCGAACAAAAGAACTGTGCTTCCTACACACACGGGCCATATCTCGTTCAACTCTGCTTAGGAAACTGACAAGAACAGTATCTCCTCTTCAGTCCAATACACTGTACTTGCTGGGAACAGACGCCAGTGCGATTTGTACTGTGTATGGCAATGGGAGCGCAATAGTGACTCTTCTTACCAGAGAACAACTCTTGCTCATAGGACCAGAAACTGCATGTGATTTTACTCCATTTAGTACTGGGAAACAAACTCTAGCTCACCTTACAAGAAACACACTCTGCTTTTGAGAAAAGAGCACTCTTCTACTCTACTCTGTTTTCAAAAGAGGCAAAACAGTGAGCTTGCTCAGAAGAAAAGGACTGTGCTTCCTACACACACGGCCATATCTGGTTCAATTCTGCTTAGGAAACTGACAAGAACAGTAGGTCCTCTTCAGTCCAATACACTGTACATGCTGGGAATAGACGCCAGTGCTATTTGCGTTGTGTATGACAATGGGAGCGCAATAGTGACTCTTTTTACCAGAAAACAACTCTTGCTCGTAAAACCAGAAACTGCATGTGATTCAACTCCTTTTAGGACTGCGAAACAAACGCTAGCTAGCCTTACAAGAAACACACTCTGCTTCAGAGAAAAGAGCACTCTTCTACTCTACTTTGTTTCCTTTGGGGTCCAAACAGTGAGCTTGCTCAGAACAAAGAACTGTGCTTCCTAAACACACGGGCCATATCTAGTTCAACTCTGTGTAGGAAACTGATAAGAACAGTACCTCCTATTCAGTCCAATACACTGTACTTGCTGGGAAAAGACGCGAGCGTTATTTGCACTGTATATGGCAATGGGATCCCAATAGTGACTCTTCTTACCAGAAAACAACTCTTGCTCGTAGGACCAAAAACTGCATGGGATTCAACTCCATTTCTGACTGGGAAACAAACACTGGCTCGCCTTACAAGAACACACTCTGCTTTTGAGAAAAGAGCACTCTTCTTCTCTACTGTGTTTCCAATAGGGCCAGAATAGTGAGCTTGCTCAGAACAAAAGAAGTTTGCTTCCTACACACACGGGCTATATCTACTTCAACTCTGCGTAGGAAACTGACAAGAACAGTAGCTCCCCTTCAGTCCAATATACTGTACTTGCTGGGAACAGACACGCTATTTGCACTGTGTATGGGAATGGGAGCACAATAGTGACTTTCCTTACCAGAAAACAACTCTTGCTCGTGAGACCAAAAACTGCATGTGATTCAACTCCATTTAGGACTGGGAAACAAACGCTAGCACGCCTTACAAGAAACACACTCTGCTTTTGAGAAAAGAGCATTCTTCTACTCTACTGTGTTTTCAAAAGAGCCACAACAGTGAGCTTGCTCAGAAGAAAAGGACTGTGCTTCCTACACACACGGCCATATCTGGTTCAATTCTGCTTAGGAAACTGACAAGAACAGTAGATCTTCTTCAGTCCAATACACTGTACACGAGGGGAACACTTGCCAGTGCTATTTGCAATGTGTATGAAAATGGGACCGCAATAGTACTCTTCTTAGCAGGAAACAACTCTTGCTCGTAGGACCAGAAACTGCATGTGATTCAACTCCACTTAGGACTGAAAAAAAAAAAAACTCTAGCTCGCCTTACGAGAAACACACTATGCTTTTGAGAAAAGGGCACTCT
>NW_026735425.1:0-129744 GCF_949786415.1 Peromyscus eremicus
AGGACCAAATACTGCATGTGACTCAACTCCATTTTCGGACTGGGAAACAAATGCTAGCTTGTCTTACAAGAAACACACTCTGCTTTTGAGAAAGGGCACTCTTCTACTCTACTGTTTTTCTATGGGATCCGAACAGTGAGCTTGCTCAGAACAAAAGAACTGTGCTTCTACACACACAGGCCATATCTAGTTCAACTCTGCTTAGGAAACTGACAAGAACAGTAGCTCCTCTTCAGTCCAATACACTGTACTTGCTGGGAACAGACGCGTGTGCTATTTGCACTGTGTATGGCAATGGGAGCACAATAGTGACTCTTCTTACCAGAAAACAAACTCTTGCTCGTAGGACCAGAAACTGCATGTGATTCAACTCCATTTAGGACTGGGAAACAAACGCTAGCTCGCATTACAAGAAACACTCTCTGCTTTTGAGAAAAGGGCACTCTTCTACTCTACTGTGTTTCCTATGGGGTCCGAACAGTGAGCTTGCTCAGAACAAAAGAACTGTGCTTCCTACACACACGGGCCATATCTAGTTCAACTCTGCGTAGGAAACTGACAAGAACAGTAGCTCCTCTTCAGTCCAATACACTGTACTTGCTTAGAACAGACGCGAGTGCTATTTGCAGGGTGTATGGGAATGGGAGCGCAATAGTGTCTTTCCTTACCAGAAAACAACTCTTGCTCCTAGGACCAAAAACTGCATGTGATTCAACTCCATTTAGGACTGGGAAACAAACGCTACCTCGCCTTACAGGAAACCCACTATGCTTTTGAGAAAAGAGCACTGTTCTACTCTAATGTGTTTCCTATAGGGCCAAAACATTGAGCTTGCTCAGAACAAAAAACTGTGCTTCCTACACACACGGCCATATCTAGTTCAATTCTGCTTCGGAAACTGACAAGAACAGTAGATTCTCTTCCGTCCAATACACTGTACATGCTGGGAACAGACGCCAGTGCTATTTGCCATGTGTATGACAATGGGAGCACAATAGTGACTCTTCATACCAGAAAAAAACTCTTGCTCGTAGGACCAGAAACTGCATGTGATTCAACTCCATTTAGGACTGGGAAACAAATGCTAGCTGGCCTTACAAGAAACACACTCTGCTTTTGAGAAAAGAGCACTCTTCTACTCTACTGTGTTTTCTATGGGGTCCGAACAGTCAACTTGCTCAGAACAAAAGAACTGTGCTTTCTACGCACACGGGCCATATCTAGATCAACTCTGCTTCGGAAACTGACAGAACAGTAGCTCCTCTTCAATCTAATACACTGTACTTGCTGGGAACAGAGGCGTGCGCTATTTGTACTGTGTATGGCAATGGGAGCACAATAGTGACTCTTCTTACCAGAAAACAACTCTTGCTCCTAGGACCAGAAACTGCATGTGATTCAACTCCATTTACGACTGGGAAACAAACCCTAGCTCGCCTTACAAGAATCACACTCTGCTTTTGAGGAAAGAGCACTCTTCTACTCTAATGTGTTTCATTTAGGGCAACAGTGAGCTTGCTCAGTACAAAAGAACTGTGCTTCCTACACACAAGGGCCATATCTAGTTCAACTCTGCCTAGGAAACTGACAAGAACAGTAGCTCCTCTTCAGTCCAATACGCTGTACTTGCTTAGAACAGACGTGAGTGTTATTTGCAGAGTGTATGGGAATGGGAGCGCAATAGTGACTCTTCTTACCAGAAAACAACTCTTGCTCGTAGGACCAGAAACTGCATGTGATTCAACTCCATTTAGGACTGGGAAACAAACGCTAGCTGGCCTTACAAGAAACACACTCTGCTTCTGAGAAAAGAGCACTCTTCTACTCTACTGTGTTTCCTAAGGGCCAGAATAGACAGCTTGCTCAGAAAAAAAGAACTGTGCTTCCTACACACACGAGCCATATCTAGTTCAACTCTGCTTAGGAAACTGACAAGAACAGTAGATCCTCTTCAGTGCAATACACTGTACATGCTGGGAACAGACGCCAGGGCTATTTGCCCTATGTATTACAATGGTAGGGCAATAGTGACTCTTCTTACCAGAAAACAACTCTTGCTCATAGGATGAAAAACTGCATGGGATTCAACTACATTTAGGACTGGGAAACAAACGCTAGCGCGCCTTACAAGAAACACACTCTGCTTTTGAGAAAAGAGCACTCTTCTACACTACTGTGTTTCCTATAGGGCCATAACAGTGGGCTTGCTCAGAACAAAAGAACTGTGCGTCCTACACACATGGGCCATATCTAGATCAATTCTGCTTAGGAAACTGACAAGAACAGTAGATCTTCTTCAGTCCAATAAACTGTAAATGCTGGGAACAGACGCCAGTGCTATTTGCCTTGTGTATGACAATGGGAGCGCAATAGTGACTCCTCTTACCAGAAAACAACACTTGATCGTAGGACCAGAAACTGCATGTGATTCAACTCCATTTAGGACTGGGAAACAAATGCTAGATGGCCTTACAAGAAACACACTCTGCTTTTGAGAAAAGAGCACTCTTCTACTCTAATGTGTTTCCTATATGGCCAAAACAGTGAGCTTGATCAGAACAAAAGAACTGTGTATCCTACACACACTGGCCATGTATGGTTCAACTCTGCTTAGGAAACTGACAAGAACAATAGCTTCTCTTCAGTCCAATACACTGTACTTGCTGGGAACAGACGCGAGTGCTAATTGCACTGTGTATAGCAATGGGAGCCCAATAGTTTCTCTTTGTACCAGAAAACAACTCTTGCTCGTAGGACCAAATACTGCATGTGACTCAACTCCATTTTCGGACTGGGAAACAAATGCTAGCTTGCCTTACAAGAAACACACTCTGCTTTTGAGAAAAGGGCACTCTTCTACTCTACTGTTTTTCCTATGGGATCCGAACAGTGAGCTTGCTCAGAACAAAAGAACTGTGCTTCCTACACACACAGGCCATATCTAGTTCAACTCTGCTTAGGAAACTGACAAGAACAGTAGCTCCTCTTCAGTCCAATACACTGTACTTGCTGGGAACAGACGCGTGTGCTATTTGCACTGTGTATGGCAATGGGAGCACAATAGTGACTCTTCTTACCAGAAAACAACTCTTGCTCGTAGGACCAGAAACTGCATGTGATTCAACTCCATTTAGGACTGGGAAACAAACGCTAGCTCGCATTACAAGAAACACTCTCTGCTTTTGAGAAAAGGGCACTCTTCTACTCTACTGTGTTTCCTATGGGGTCCGAACAGTGAGCTTGCTCAGAACAAAAGAACTGTGCTTCCTACACACACGGGCCATATCTAGTTCAACTCTGCGTAGGAAACTGACAAGAACAGTAGCTCCTCTTCAGTCCAATACACTGTAATTGCTTAGAACAGACGCGAGTGCTATTTGCAGGGTGTATGGGAATGGGAGCGCAATAGTGTCTTTCCTTACCAGAAAACAACTCTTGCTCGTAGGACCAAAAACTGCATGTGATTCAACTCCATTTAGGACTGGGAAACAAACGCTACCTCGCCTTACAGGAAACCCACTATGCTTTTGAGAAAAGAGCACTCTTCTACTCTAATGTGTTTCCTATAGGGCCAAAACATTGAGCTTGCTCAGAACAAAAAACTGTGCTTCCTACACACACGGCCATATCTAGTTCAATTCTGCTTCGGAAACTGACAAGAACAGTAGATTCTCTTCCGTCCAATACACTGTACATTCTGGGAACAGACGCCAGTGCTATTTGCCATGTGTATGACAATGGGAGCACAATAGTGACTCTTCATACCAGAAAAAAACTCTTGCTCGTAGGACCAGAAACTGCATGTGATTCAACTCCATTTAGGACTGGGAAACAAATGCTAGCTGGCCTTACAAGAAACACACTCTGCTTTTGAGAAAAGAGCACTCTTCTACTCTACTGTGTTTTCTATGGGGTCCGAACAGTCAACTTGCTCAGAACAAAAGAACTGTGCTTTCTACGCACACGGGCCATATCTAGATCAACTCTGCTTCGGAAACTGACAGAACAGTAGCTCCTCTTCAATCTAATACACTGTACTTGCTGGGAACAGAGGCGTGCGCTATTTGTACTGTGTATGGCAATGGGAGCACAATAGTGACTCTTCTTACCAGAAAACAACTCTTGCTCCTAGGACCAGAAACTGCATGTGATTCAACTCCATTTACGACTGGGAAACAAACCCTAGCTCGCCTTACAAGAATCACACTCTGCTTTTGAGGAAAGAGCACTCTTCTACTCTAATGTGTTTTATTTAGGGCCAGAACAGTGAGCTTGCTCAGTACAAAAGAACTGTGCTTCCTACACACACGGGCCATATCTAGTTCAACTCTGCCTAGGAAACTGACAAGAACAGTAGCTCCTCTTCAGTCCAATACGCTGTACTTGCTTAGAACAGACGTGAGTGTTATTTGCAGAGTGTATGGGAATGGGAGCGCAATAGTGACTCTTCTTACCAGAAAACAACTCTTGCTCGTAGGACCAGAAACTGCATGTGATTCAACTCCATTTAGGACTGGGAAACAAACGCTAGCTGGCCTTACAAGAAACACACTCTGCTTCTGAGAAAAGAGCACTCTTCTACTCTACTGTGTTTCCTAAGGGCCAGAATAGACAGCTTGCTCAGAAAAAAAGAACTGTGCTTCCTACACACACGAGCCATATCTAGTTCAACTCTGCTTAGGAAACTGACAAGAACAGTAGATCCTCTTCAGTGCAATACACTGTACATGCTGGGAACAGACGCCAGGGCTATTTGCCCTATGTATTACAATGGTAGGGCAATAGTGACTCTTCTTACCAGAAAACAACTCTTGCTCATAGGATGAAAAACTGCATGGGATTCAACTACATTTAGGACTGGGAAACAAACGCTAGCGCGCCTTACAAGAAACACACTTTGCTTTTGAGAAAAGAGCACTCTTCTACTCTACTGTGTTTCCTATAGGGCCATAACAGTGGGCTTGCTCAGAACAAAAGAACTGTGCGTCCTACACACACGGGCCATATCTAGATCAATTCTGCTTAGGAAACTGACAAGAACAGTAGTTCCTCTTCAGTCCAATACACTGTACTTGCTTAGAACAGACGCGAGTGCTATTTGCACTGTGTATGGGAATGGGAGAGCAATAGTGACTTTCCTTACCAGAAAACAACACTTGCTTGTGGGACCAAAAATTGCATGTGATTCAACTCCATTTATGACTGGGAAACAAACGCTAGCTTGCCTTACACTAAACACACTCTGCTTTTGAGAAAAGAGCTCTCTTCTACTCTACTGTGTTTCCTATAGGGCAAAAAAAATGAGCTTGCTCAGAACAAAAGAACTGTGCTTTTTACACACTCGGGCAATATCTAGTTCAACTCTGCTTAGGAAACTGACAAGAACAGTAGCTTCTCTTCAGTCCAATACACTGTACTTGCTGGGAACAGACGCGTGTGCTATTTGCACTGTGTGGCAATGGGAGCACAATAGTGACTCTTCTTACCAGGAAACAACTCTTGCTCGTAGGACCAGAAACTGCATGTGATTCAACTCCATTTAGGACTGGGAAACAAAAGCTAGCTCGCCTTACAAAAAACACACTCTGCTTTTGAGAAAGAGCACTCTTCTACTCTACTCTGTTTCCTATAGCGCCAAAACAGTGAGCTTGCTCAGTACAAAAGAACTGTGCTTCCTACACACACAGCCATATGTAGGTCAATTCTGCTTAGGAAACTGACAAGAACAGTAGATCCTCTTCACTCCAATACACTGTACATGCTGGGAACAGACGCCAGTGCTATTTGCCCTGTGTATGACAATGGGAGCGCAATAGTGACTCTTCTTACCAGAAAACAACTCTTGCTCGTAGGACCAGAAACTGCATGTGATTCAACTCCATTTAGGACTGGGAAACAAACGCTAGCTCGCCTTACAAGAAACACACTCTCCTTTTGAGAAAAGAGCACTCTTCTACTCTAATGTGTTTCCTATGTGGTCCGAACAGTGAGCTTGCTCAGAACAAAAGAACTGTGCTTCCTACACACACGGGCCATGTCTAGTTCAACTCTGCGTAGGAAACTGACAAGAACAGTAGCTCCTATTCATTCCAATACACTATACTTGCTGGGAACAGACGCGAGTGCTATTTGCACTGTGTATGGCAATGGGAGCGCAATAGTGACTATTCTTACCAGAAAACAACTCTTGCTCGTAGGACCAAATACTGCATGTGACTCAACTCCATTTAGGACTGGGAAACAAACGCTAGCTCGCCTTACAAGAAAGACACTCTGCTTTTGAGAAAAGAGCACTCTTCTACTCTACTGTGTTTCCTATGGGGTCCGAACAGTGAGCTTGCTCAGAACAAAAGAACTGTGCTTCCTACACACTCGGGCAATATCTAGTTCAACTCTGCTTAGGAAACTGACAAGAACAGTAGCTTCTCTTCAGTCCAATACACAGTACTTGCTGGGAACAGACGCGTGTGCTATATGCACTGTGTATGGCAATGGGAAGACAATAGTGACTCTTCTTACCAGGAAACAATTCTTGCTCGTAGGACCAGAAACTGCATGTGATTCAACTCCATTTAGGACTGGAAAACAAATGCTAGCTCACCCTACAAGAAACACACTCTGATTTTGAAAAAAGAGCACTCTTCTACTCTAATGTGTTTCCTATAGGGCCACAACAGTGAGCATGCTCAGAACAAAAGAACTGTGCTTCCTACACACACGGCCATATGTAGTTCAATTCTGCTTAGGAAACTGACAAGAACAGTAGATCCTCTTCAGTCCAATACACTGTACATGCTGTGAACAGACGCCAGTGCTATTTGCCTTGTGTATGACAATGGGAGCGCGATAGTGACACTTCTTACCAGAAAACAACTCTTGCTCGAAGGACCAGAAACTGCATGTGATTCAACTCCATTTAGGACTGGGAAACAAACGCTAGCTGGCCTTACAAGAAACACACTCTGCTTTTGACAAAAGAGCACTCTTCTACTCTAATGTGTTTCCTATAGGGCCAAAACAGTGAGCTTGCTTAGAAAAAAAAAAACTGTGCTTCCTACACACACGGCCATACCTAGTTCAACTCTGCTTAGGAAACTGACAAGAACAGTAGATCCTCTTCAGTCCAATACAGTGTACATGCTGCGAACAGATGCCAATGCTATTTGCCCTGTGTATGACAATTGGAGCGCAATAGTGACTCTTCTTACCAGAAAACAACTCTTCCTTATAGGACCAGAAAATGCATGTGATTCAACTCCATTTAGGACTAGAACACAAACGCTAGCTCGCCTTACAAGAAACACACTCTGCTTTTGAGAAAAGAGCACTCTTCTAGTCTACTGTGTTTCCTATGGGGCCCGAACAGTCAGCTTGCTCAGAACAAAAGAACTGTGCTTTCTACACACACGGGCTATATCTAGTTCAACTCTGCTTAGGAAACTGACAAGAACAGTAGCTATTCTTCAGTCCAATACACTGTACTTGCTGGGAACAGACACGAGTGGTATTTGCACCATATATGGCAAAGGGAGCACAATAGTGACTCTTCTTACCAGGAAACAACTCTTGCTCGTAGGACCAGATACTGCATGTGATTCAACTCCATTTAGGACTGGAAAACAAACGCTAGCTCGCCTTACAAGAAACACACTCTGCTTTTGAGAAAAGAGCAGTATTCTAGTCTAATGTGTTTCCTATAGGGCCAGAACAGTGAGCTTGCTCAGAACAAAAGAACTGTGCTTCCTACACACACGGGCCATATCTAGTTCATCTCTGCTTAGGAAACTGACAAGAACAGTAGCTCCTCTTCAGTCAAATACACTGTACTTGCTGGGAACAGACGCGAGTGCTATTTGCACTGTGTATGGCAATGGGAGCGCAATAGTGACTTTCCTTACCAGAAAACAACTCTTGCTCGTAGGACCAGAAACTGCATGTGATTCAACTCCATTAGGGACTGGGAAACAAACGGTAGCTCGCCTTACAAGAAACACACTCTGATTTTGAGAGAAGAGCGCTCTTCTACTCTACTGTGTTTCCTAGAGGGCCACAACAGTGAGCTTGCTCAGAACAAAAGAACTGTGCTTCCTACACACACGGACATACCTAGTTCAATTCTGCTTCAGAAACTGACAAGAACAGTAGATCCTCTTCAGTCCAATACACTGTACATGCTGGGAACAGACGCCAGTGCTATTTGCCCTGGGAATGACAATGGGAGCGCAATAGTGACTCTTCTTACCAGAAAACAACTCTTGCTCATAGGACCAGAAAATGCATGTGATTCAACTCCATTTAGGACTGGGAAACAAATGCTAGCTGGCCTTACAAGAAACACACTCTGCTTTTGAGAAAAGAGCACTCTTCTAATGTGTTTCCTATATGGCCAGAACAGTGAGCTTGCTCAGAATAAATGAACAGTGCTTCCTACACACAAGGGCTATATCTAGTTCAACTCTGCTTAGGAAACTGACAAGAACAGTAGATCGTCTTCCGTCCAATACACTGTACCTGCTGGGAACAGACGCCAGTGCTATTTGCCATGTGTATGACAATGGGAGCACAATAGTGACTCTTCATACCAGAAAACAACTCTTGCTCGTAGGACCAGAAACTGCATGTGATTCAACTCCATTTAGGACTGGGAAACAAATGCTAGCTGGCCTTACAAGAAACACACTCTGCTTTTGAGAAAAGAGCACTCTTCTACTCTACTGTGTTTCCTATGGGGTCCGAACAGTCAACTTGCTCAGAACAAAAGAACTGTGCTTTCTACGCACACGGGCCATATCTAGTTCAACTATGCTTCGGAAACTGACAGAACAGTAGCTCCTCTTCAGTCTAATACACTGTACTTGCTGGGAACAGAGGCGTGCGCTATTTGTACTGTGTATGGCAATGGGAGCACAATAGTGACTCTTCTTACCAGAAAACAACTCTTGCTCCTAGGACCAGAAACTGCATGTGATTCAACTCCATTTACGACTGGGAAACAAACCCTAGCTCGCCTTACAAGAATCACACTCTGCTTTTGAGGAAAGAGCACTCTTCTACTCTAATGTGTTTCATTTAGGGCCAGAACAGTGAGCTTGCTCAGTACAAAAGAACTGTGCTTCCTACACACACGGGCCATATCTAGTTCAACTCTGCCTAGGAAACTGACAAGAACAGTAGCTCCTCTTCAGTCCAATACGCTGTACTTGCTTAGAACAGACGTGAGTGTTATTTGCAGAGTGTATGGGAATGGGAGCGCAATAGTGACTCTTCTTACCAGAAAACAACTCTTGCTCGTAGGACCAGAAACTGCATGTGATTCAACTCCATTTAGGACTGGGAAACAAACGCTAGCTGGCCTTACAAGAAACACACTCTGCTTCTGAGAAAAGAGCACTCTTCTACTCTACTGTGTTTCCTAAGGGCCAGAATAGACAGCTTGCTCAGAAAAAAAGAACTGTGCTTCCTACACACACGAGCCATATCTAGTTCAACTCTGCTTAGGAAACTGACAAGAACAGTAGATCCTCTTCAGTGCAATACACTGTACATGCTGGGAACAGACGGCAGGGCTATTTGCCCTATGTATTACAATGGTAGGGCAATAGTGACTCTTCTTACCAGAAAACAACTCTTGCTCATAGGATGAAAAACTGCATGGGATTCAACTACATTTAGGACTGGGAAACAAACGCTAGCGCGCCTTACAAGAAACACACTCTGCTTTTGAGAAAAGAGCACTCTTCTACTCTACTGTGTTTCCTATAGGGCCATAACAGTGGGCTTGCTCAGAACAAAAGAACTGTGCGTCCTACACACACGGGCCATATCTAGATCAATTCTGCTTAGGAAACTGACAAGAACAGTAGTTCCTCTTCAGTCCAATACACTGTACTTGCTTAGAACAGACGCGAGTGCTATTTGCACTGTGTATGGGAATGGGAGAGCAATAGTGACTTTCCTTACCAGAAAACAACACTTGCTTGTGGGACCAAAAATTGCATGTGATTCAACTCCATTTATGACTGGGAAACAAACGCTAGCTTGCCTTACACTAAACACACTCTGCTTTTGAGAAAAGAGCTCTCTTCTACTCTACTGTGTTTCCTATAGGGCAAAAAAAATGTGCTTGCTCAGAACAAAAGAACTGTGCTTTTTACACACTCGGGCAATATCTAGTTCAACTCTGCTTAGGAAACTGACAAGAACAGTAGCTTCTCTTCAGTCCAATACACTGTACTTGCTGGGAACAGACGCGTGTGCTATTTGCACTGTGTATGGCAATGGGAGCACAATAGTGACTCTTCTTACCAGGAAACAACTCTTGCTCGTAGGACCAGAAACTGCATGTGATTCAACTCCATTTAGGACTGGGAAACAAAAGCTAGCTCGCCTTACAAAAAACACACTCTGCTTTTGAGAAAGAGCACTCTTCTACTCTACTCTGTTTCCTATAGGGCCAAAACAGTGAGCTTGCTCAGTACAAAAGAACTGTGCTTCCTACACACACAGCCATATGTAGGTTAATTCTGCTTAGGAAACTGACAAGAACAGTAGATCCTCTTCACTCCAATACACTGTACATGCTGGGAACAGACGCCAGTGCTATTTGCCCTGTGTATGACAATGGGAGCGCAATAGTGACTCTTCTTACCAGAAAACAACTCTTGCTCGTAGGACCAGAAACTGCATGTGATTCAACTCCATTTAGGACTGGGAAACAAACGCTAGCTCGCCTTACAAGAAACACACTCTCCTTTTGAGAAAAGAACACTCTTCTACTCTAATGTGTTTCCTATGTGGTCCGAACAGTGAGCTTGCTCAGAACAAAAGAACTGTGCTTCCTACACACACGGGCCATGTCTAGTTCAACTCTGCGTAGGAAACTGACAAGAACAGTAGCTCCTATTCATTCCAATACACTATACTTGCTGGGAACAGACGCGAGTGCTATTTGCACTGTGTATGGCAATGGGAGCGCAATAGTGACTCTTCTTACCAGAAAACAACTCTTGCTCGTAGGACCAAATACTGCATGTGACTCAACTCCATTTAGGACTGGGAAAGAAACGCTAGCTCGCCTTACAAGAAAGACACTCTGCTTTTGAGAAAAGAGCACTCTTCTACTCTACTGTGTTTCCTATGGGGTCCGAACAGTGAGCTTGCTCAGAACAAAAGAACTGTGCTTCCTACACACTCGGGCAATATCTAGTTCAACTCTGCTTAGGAAACTGACAAGAACAGTAGCTTCTCTTCAGTCCAATACACAGTACTTGCTGGGAACAGACGCGTGTGCTATATGCACTGTGTATGGCAATGCGAAGACAATAGTGACTCTTCTTACCAGGAAACAATTCTTGCTCGTAGGACCAGAAACTGCATGTGATTCAACTCCATTTAGGACTGGAAAACAAATGCTAGCTCACCCTACAAGAAACACACTCTGATTTTGAAAAAAGAGCACTCTTCTACTCTAATGTGTTTCCTATAGGGCCACAACAGTGAGCATGCTCAGAACAAAAGAACTGTGCTTCCTACACACACGGCCATATGTAGTTCAATTCTGCTTAGGAAACTGACAAGAACAGTAGATCCTCTTCAGTCCAATACACTGTACATGCTGTGAACAGACGCCAGTGCTATTTGCCTTGTGTATGACAATGGGAGCGCGATAGTGACTCTTCTTACCAGAAAACAACTCTTGCTCGAAGGACCAGAAACTGCATGTGATTCAACTCCATTTAGGATTGGGAAACAAACGCTAGCTGGCCTTACAAGAAACACACTCTGCTTTTGACAAAAGAGCACTCTTCTACTCTAATGTGTTTCCTATAGGGCCAAAACAGTGAGCTTGCTTAGAAAAAAAAAAAACTGTGCTTCCTACACACACGGCCATACCTAGTTCAACTCTGCTTAGGAAACTGACAAGAACAGTAGATCCTCTTCAGTCCAATACAGTGTACATGCTGCGAACAGACGCCAATGCTATTTGCCCTGTGTATGACAATTGGAGCGCAATAGTGACTCTTCTTACCAGAAAACAACTCTTCCTTATAGTACCAGAAAATGCATGTGATTCAACTCCATTTAGGACTAGAAAACAAACGCTAGCTCGCCTTACAAGAAACACACTCTGCTTTTGAGAAAAGAGCACTCTTCTAGTCTACTGTGTTTCCTATGGGGCCCGAACAGTCAGCTTGCTCAGAACAAAAGAACTGTGCTTTCTACACACACGGGCTATATCTAGTTCAACTCTGCTTAGGAAACTGACAAGAACAGTAGCTATTCTTCAGTCCAATACACTGTACTTGCTGGGAACAGACACGAGTGGTATTTGCACCATATATGGCAAAGGGAGCACAATAGTGACTCTTCTTACCAGGAAACAACTCTTGCTCGTAGGACCAGATACTGCATGTGATTCAACTCCATTTAGGACTGGGAAACAAACGCCAGCTCGCCTTACAAGAAACACACTCTGCTTTTGAGAAAAGAGCAGTATTCTAGTCTAATGTGTTTCCTATAGGGCCAGAACAGTGAGCTTGCTCAGAACAAAAGAACTGTGCTTCCTACACACACGGGCCATATCTAGTTCATCTCTGCTTAGGAAACTGACAAGAACAGTAGCTCCTCTTCAGTCAAATACACTGTACTTGCTGGGAACAGACGCGAGTGCTATTTGCACTGTGTATGGCAATGGGAGCGCAATAGTGACTTTCCTTACCAGAAAACAACTCTTGCTCGTAGGACCAGAAACTGCATGTGATTCAACTCCATTAGGGACTGGGAAACAAACGGTAGCTCGCCTTACAAGAAACACACTCTGATTTTGAGAGAAGAGCGCTCTTCTACTCTACTGTGTTTCCTAGAGGGCCACAACAGTGAGCTTGCTCAGAACAAAAGAACTGTGCTTCCTACACACACGGACATATCTAGTTCAATTCTGCTTCAGAAACTGACAAGAACAGTAGATCCTCTTCAGTCCAATACACTGTACATGCTGGGAACAGACGCCAGTGCTATTTGCCCTGGGTATGACAATGGGAGCGCAATAGTGACTCTTCTTACCAGAAAACAACTCTTGCTCATAGGACCAGAAAATGCATGTGATTCAACTCCATTTAGGACTGGGAAACAAATGCTAGCTGGCCTTACAAGAAACACACTCTGCTTTTGAGAAAAGAGCACTCTTCTAATGTGTTTCCTATATGGCCAGAACAGTGAGCTTGCTCAGAATAAATGAACAGTGCTTCCTACACACAAGGGCTATATCTAGTTCAACTCTGCTTAGGAAACTGACAAGAACAGTAGATCGTCTTCCGTCCAATACACTGTACCTGCTGGGAACAGACGCCAGTGCTATTTGCCATGTGTATGACAATGGGAGCACAATAGTGACTCTTCATACCAGAAAACAACTCTTGCTCGTAGGACCAGAAACTGCATGTGATTCAACTCCATTTAGGACTGGGAAACAAATGCTAGCTGGCCTTACAAGAAACACACTCTGCTTTTGAGAAAAGAGCACTCTTCTACTCTACTGTGTTTCCTATGGGGTCCGAACAGTCAACTTGCTCAGAACAAAAGAACTGTGCTTTCTACGCACACTGGCCATATCTAGTTCAACTATGCTTCGGAAACTGACAGAACAGTAGCTCCTCTTCAGTCTAATACACTGTACTTGCTGGGAACAGAGGCGTGCGCTATTTGTACTGTGTATGGCAATGGGAGCACAATAGTGACTCTTCTTACCAGAAAACAACTCTTGCTCCTAGGACCAGAAACTGCATGTGATTCAACTCCATTTACGACTGGGAAACAAACCCTAGCTCGCCTTACAAGAATCACACTCTGCTTTTGAGGAAAGAGCACTCTTCTACTCTAATGTGTTTCATTTAGGGCCAGAACAGTGAGCTTGCTCAGTACAAAAGAACTGTGCTTCCTACACACAAGGGCCATATCTAGTTCAACTCTGCCTAGGAAACTGACAAGAACAGTAGCTCCTCTTCAGTCCAATACGCTGTACTTGCTTAGAACAGACGTGAGTGTTATTTGCAGAGTGTATGGGAATGGGAGCGCAATAGTGACTCTTCTTACCAGAAAAAGACTCTTGCTCGTAGGACCAGAAACTGCATGTGATTCAACTCCATTTAGGACTGGGAAACAAACGCTAGCTGGCCTTACAAGAAACACACTCTGCTTCTGAGAAAAGAGCACTCTTCTACTCTACTGTGTTTCCTAAGGGCCAGAATAGACAGCTTGCTCAGAAAAAAAGAACTGTGCTTCCTACACACACGAGCCATATCTAGTTCAACTCTGCTTAGGAAACTGACAAGAACAGTAGATCCTCTTCAGTGCAATACACTGTACATGCTGGGAACAGACGGCAGGGCTATTTGCCCTATGTATTACAATGGTAGGGCAATAGTGACTCTTCTTACCAGAAAACAAGTCTTGCTCATAGGATGAAAAACTGCATGGGATTCAACTACATTTAGGACTGGGAAACAAACGCTAGCGCGCCTTACAAGAAACACACTCTGCTTTTGAGAAAAGAGCACTCTTCTACTCTACTGTGTTTCCTATAGGGCCATAACAGTGGGCTTGCTCAGAACAAAAGAACTGTGCGTCCTACACACACGGGCCATATCTAGATCAATTCTGCTTAGGAAACTGACAAGAACAGTAGTTCCTCTTCAGTCCAATACACTGTACTTGCTTAGAACAGACGCGAGTGCTATTTGCACTGTGTATGGGAATGGGAGAGCAATAGTGACTTTCCTTACCAGAAAACAACACTTGCTTGTGGGACCAAAAATTGCATGTGATTCAACTCCATTTATGACTGGGAAACAAACGCTAGCTTGCCTTTCACTAAACACACTCTGCTTTTGAGAAAAGAGCTCTCTTCTACTCTACTGTGTTTCCTATAGGGCAAAAAAAATGAGCTTGCTCAGAACAAAAGAACTGTGCTTTTTACACACTCGGGCAATATCTAGTTCAACTCTGCTTAGGAAACTGACAAGAACAGTAGCTTCTCTTCAGTCCAATACACTGTACTTGCTGGGAACAGACGCGTGTGCTATTTGCACTGTGTATGGCAATGGGAGCACAATAGTGACTCTTCTTACCAGGAAACAACTCTTGCTCGTAGGACCAGAAACTGCATGTGATTCAACTCCATTTAGGACTGGGAAACAAAAGCTAGCTCGCCTTACAAAAAACACACTCTGCTTTTGAGAAAGAGCACTCTTCTACTCTACTCTGTTTCCTATAGGGCCAAAACAGTGAGCTTGCTCAGTACAAAGAACTGTGCTTCCTACACACACGGGCCATGTCTAGTTCAACTCTGCGTAGGAAACTGACAAGAACAGTAGCTCCTATTCATTCCAATACACTATACTTGCTGGGAACAGACGCGAGTGCTATTTGCACTGTGTATGGCAATGGGAGCGCAATAGTGACTATTCTTACCAGAAAACAACTCTTGCTCGTAGGACCAAATACTGCATGTGACTCAACTCCATTTAGGACTGGGAAACAAACGCTAGCTCGCCTTACAAGAAAGACACTCTGCTTTTGAGAAAAGAGCACTCTTCTACTCTACTGTGTTTCCTATGGGGTCCGAACAGTGAGCTTGCTCAGAACAAAAGAACTGTGCTTCCTACACACTCGGGCAATATCTAGTTCAACTCTGCTTAGGAAACTGACAAGAACAGTAGCTTCTCTTCAGTCCAATACACAGTAATTGCTGGGAACAGACGCGTGTGCTATATGCACTGTGTATGGCAATGGGAAGACAATAGTGACTCTTCTTACCAGGAAACAATTCTTGCTCGTAGGACCAGAAACTGCATGTGATTCAACTCCATTTAGGACTGGAAAACAAATGCTAGCTCACCCTACAAGAAACACACTCTGATTTTGAAAAAAGAGCACTCTTCTACTCTAATGTGTTTCCTATAGGGCCACAACAGTGAGCTTGCTCAGAACAAAAGAACTGTGCTTCCTACACACACGGCCATATGTAGTTCAATTCTGCTTAGGAAACTGACAAGAACAGTAGATCCTCTTCAGTCCAATACACTGTACATGCTGTGAACAGACGCCAGTGCTATTTGCCTTGTGTATGACAATGGGAGCGCGATAGTGACTCTTCTTACCAGAAAACAACTCTTGCTCGAAGGACCAGAAACTGCATGTGATTCAACTCCATTTAGGACTGGGAAACAAACGCTAGCTGGCCTTACAAGAAACACACTCTGCTTTTGACAAAAGAGCACTCTTCTACTCTAATGTGTTTCCTATAGGGCCAAAACAGTGAGCTTGCTTAGAAAAAAAAAAAACTGTGCTTCCTACACACACGGCCATACCTAGTTCAACTCTGCTTAGGAAACTGACAAGAACAGTAGATCCTCTTCAGTCCAATACAGTGTACATGCTGCGAACAGACGCCAATGCTATTTGCCCTGTGTATGACAATTGGAGCGCAATAGTGACTCTTCTTACCAGAAAACAACTCTTCCTTATAGGACCAGAAAATGCATGTGATTCAACTCCATTTAGGACTAGAAAACAAACGCTAGCTCGCCTTACAAGAAACACACTCTGCTTTTGAGAAAAGAGCACTCTTCTAGTCTACTGTGTTTCCTATGGGGCCCGAACAGTCAGCTTGCTCAGAACAAAAGAACTGTGCTTTCTACACACACGGGCTATATCTAGTTCAACTCTGCTTAGGAAACTGACAAGAACTGTAGCTATTCTTCAGTCCAATACACTGTACTTGCTGGGAACAGACACGAGTGGTATTTGCACCATATATGGCAAAGGGAGCACAATAGTGACTCTTCTTACCAGGAAACAACTCTTGCTCGTAGGACCAGATACTGCATGTGATTCAACTCCATTTAGGACTGGGAAACAAACGCTAGCTCGCCTTACAAGAAACACACTCTGCTTTTGAGAAAAGAGCAGTATTCTAGTCTAATGTGTTTCCTATAGGGCCAGAACAGTGAGCTTGCTCAGAACAAAAGAACTGTGCTTCCTACACACACGGGCCATATCTAGTTCATCTCTGCTTAGGAAACTGACAAGAACAGTAGCTCCTCTTCAGTCAAATACACTGTACTTGCTGGGAACAGACGCGAGTGCTATTTGCACTGTGTATGGCAATGGGAGCGCAATAGTGATTTTCCTTACCAGAAAACAACTCTTGCTCGTAGGACCAGAAACTGCATGTGATTCAACTCCATTAGGGACTGGGAAACAAACGGTAGCTCGCCTTACAAGAAACACACTCTGATTTTGAGAGAAGAGCGCTCTTCTACTCTACTGTGTTTCCTAGAGGGCCACAACAGTGAGCTTGCTCAGAACAAAAGAACTGTGCTTCCTACACACACGGACATATCTAGTTCAATTCTGCTTCAGAAACTGACAAGAAGAGTAGATCCTCTTCAGTCCAATACACTGTACATGCTGGGAACAGACGCCAGTGCTATTTGCCCTGGGTATGACAATGGGAGCGCAATAGTGACTCTTCTTACCAGAAAACAACTCTTGCTCATAGGACCAGAAAATGCATGTGATTCAACTCCATTTAGGACTGGGAAACAAATGCTAGCTGGCCTTACAAGAAACACACTCTGCTTTTGAGAAAAGAGCACTCTTCTAATGTGTTTCCTATATGGCCAGAACAGTGAGCTTGCTCAGAATAAATGAACAGTGCTTCCTACACACAAGGGCTATATCTAGTTCAACTCTGCTTAGGAAACTGACAAGAACAGTAGATCGTCTTCCGTCCAATACACTGTACCTGCTGGGAACAGACGCCAGTGCTATTTGCCATGTGTATGACAATGGGAGCACAATAGTGACTCTTCATACCAGAAAACAACTCTTGCTCGTAGGACCAGAAACTGCATGTGATTCAACTCCATTTAGGACTGGGAAACAAATGCTAGCTGGCCTTACAAGAAACACACTCTGCTTTTGAGAAAAGAGCACTCTTCTACTCTACTGTGTTTCCTATGGGGTCCGAACAGTCAACTTGCTCAGAACAAAAGAACTGTGCTTTCTACGCACACGGGCCATATCTAGTTCAACTATGCTTCGGAAACTGACAGAACAGTAGCTCCTCTTCAGTCTAATACACTGTACTTGCTGGGAACAGACGCGTGCGCTATTTGCACTGTGTATGGCAATGGGAGCACAATAGTGACTCTTCTTACCAGAAAACAACTCTTGCTCCTAGGACCAGAAACTGCATGTGATTCAACTCCATTTACGACTGGGAAACAAACGCTAGTTCGCCTTACAAGAAACACACTCTGCTTTTGAGAAAAGAGCACTCTTCTACTCTAATGTGTTTCATTTAGGGCCAGAACAGTGAGCTTGCTCAGAACAAAAGAACTGTGCTTCCTACACACGGGCCATGTCTAGTTCAACTCTGCTTAGGAAACTGACAAGAACAGTAGCTCCTCTTCATTCCAATACACTGTACTTGCTGGGAACAGATGCGAGTGCTATTTGCACTGTGTATGGTAATGGGAGTGCACTAGTGACTCTTCTTACCAGAAAACAACTCTTGCTCGTAGGACCAAATACTGCATGTGACTCAACTCCATTTAGGACTGGGAAACAAACGCTAGCTCGCCTTACAAGAAACACACTCTGCTTTTGCGAAAAGAGCACTCTTCTACTCTACTGTGTTTCCTATGGTGTCTGAACAGTGAGCTTGCTCAGAACAGAAGAAATGTGCTTTCTACACACTCGGGCAAAATCAGTTCAACGCTGCTTTGGAAACTGACAAGAACAGTAGCTTCTCTTCAGTCTAATACACTGTACTTGCTGGGAACAGACGCGTGTGCTATTTGCACTGTGTATGGCAATGGGAGCACAATAGTGACTCTTCTTACCAGGAAACAACTCTTGCTCCTAGAAACAGAAACTGCATGGGATTCAACTCCATTTATGACTGGGAAACCAACACTAGCTCACCTTACAAGAAACACACTCTGCTTTTGAGAAAAGACCACTCTTCTACTCTACTGTGTTTCCTATAGTCCCCGAACAGTGAGTTTGCTCAGAACAAAAGAACTGTGCTTCCTACACACACAGACATATCTAGTTAATTTTTTCTTAGGAAACTGACAAGAACAGTAGATCCTCTTCAGTCCAATACACTGTACATGCTGGGAACAGATGCCAGTGCTATTTGCCCTGTGTAGGAAAATGAAAGCGCAATACTGACTCTTCTTATCAGAAAACAACTCTTGCTCATAGGACCAGAAACTTCAGGTGGTTCAACTCCAGTTAGGACTGGGAAACAAACGCTAGCTCGCGTTACAAGAAACACACTCTGATTTGAGAAAAGAGCACTCTTCTACTCTACTGTGTTTCCTATGTGGTCTGAAGAGTGAGCTTGCTCAGAACAAAGATCTGTGCTTCCGATGCACACGGGCCATATCTAGTTCAACTCTGCTTAGGAAACTGACAAGAACAGTAGCTCCTTTTCAGTCCAATACACATTACTAGCTTAGAACAGTCGTGAGTGCTATTTGCAGGGTGTATGGGAATGGGAGCGCAATAGTGACTTTCCTCACCAGAAAACAACTCTTGCTCATGGGACCAAAAACTGCATGTGATTCAACTCCATTTAGGACTGGGAAACAAACGCTAGCTCGCCTTACAAGAAACACACTATGCTTTTGAGAAAAGAGCACTCTTCTACTCTAATGTGTTTCCTATAGGGTCAAAACATTGAGCTTGCTCAGAACAAAAGAACTGTGCTTCCTAAACACATGGCCATATCTAGTTTAATTCTGCATAGGAAACTGACAAGAACAGTAGATCCTCTTCCGTCCAATACACTGTACATGCTGGGAACAGATGCCAGTGCTATTTGCCCTGTGTATGACAATGGGAGCACAATAGTGACTCTTCATACCAGAAAACAACTTGCTCGTAGGACGAGAAACTGCATGTGATTCAACTCCATTTAGGACTGGGAAACAAACAGTAGCTGGCCTTACAAGAAACACACTCTGCTTTTGACAAAAGAGCACTCTTCTACTCTAATGTGTTTCTTTTGGGGTCCGAACAGTGATCTTGCTCAGAACAAAATAACTGTGCTTCCTACACACATGGGCCATATTTAGGTCAACTCTGCTTAGGAAACTGACAAGAACAGTAGCTCCTCTTCAGTCCAATACACTGTACTTGCTGGGAACAGACGCGAGTGGTATATGCACTATGTACGGCAGTTTGAGCACAATAGTGACGCTTCTTACCAGAAGACAGCTCTTTCTCGTAGGACCAGAAACTGCATGTGATTCAACTCCATTTAGGACTTGGAAACAAACGCAACTCGCCTTAAAAGAAACACACTCTGCTTTTGAGAAAAGAGCAGTATTCTACTCTATTGTGTTTCCTATAGGGCCAAAACAGTGAGCTTCCTCAGAACAAAAGAACTGTGCTTCCTACATACACGGGCTATATCTGGTTCAACTCTGCTTAGGAAACTGACAAGAACAGTAGCTCCTCTTCAGACCAATACACTGTACTTACTGGGAACAGACGGGAGTGCTATTTGCACGGTGTATGGGAATGGGAGCACAATACTGACTTTCCTTACCAGAAAACAAATCTTGCTCGTGGGACCAAAAACTGCATGTGATTCAACTCCATTTAGGACTGGGAAACAAACATTAGCTCGCCTTACAAGAAACACACTCTGCTTTTGAAAAAAGAGCAATCTTCTACTCTACTGTGTTTCCTGTAGGGCCAAAACAGTGAGCTTGCTCAGTACAAAAGAACTGTGCTTCCTACACACACGGGCCTGGTCTAGATCAACTCTGCTTAGGAAACTGACAAGAACAGTAGCTCCTCTTCATTCCAATACACTGTACTTGCTGGGAACAGACGCGAGTGCTATTTGCACTGTGTATGGCAATGGGAGCGCAATAGTGACTCTTATTACCAGAAAACAACTCTTGCTCGTAGGACCAAATACTGCATGTGACTCAACTCCATTTAGGACTGGGAAACAAACGCTAGCTCGCCTTACAAGAAACACACTCTACTTTTGAGTAAGAGAACTCTTCTACTCTAATGTGTTTCCGATGGGGTCCGAACAGTGATCTTGCTCAGAAAAAAATAACTATGCTTCCTACACACATGGGCCATATCTATTTCAACTCTGCTTAGGAAACTGCCAAGAACAGAAGCTCCTCTTCAGTCCAATACATTGTACATGCTGGGAACAGACGCCAGTGCTATTTGCCCTGTGTATGACAATGGGAGCACAATAGTGACTCTTCTTACCAGAAAACAACTTGCTCGTAGGACGAGAAACTGCATGTGATTCAACTCCATTTAGGACTGGGAAACAAACGCTAGCTGGCCTTACAAGAAACACACTCTGCTTTTGAGAAAAGAGCAGTATTCTACTCTAATGTGTTTCCTATAGGGCCTGAACAGTGAGCTTGCTCAGAACAAAAGAACTGTGCTTCTTACACACACGGGCCATATCTAGTTCAACTCTGCCTAGCAAACTGACAAGAACAGTAGCTCCTCTTCATTCCAATACACTGTACTTGCTGGGAAGAGACGCGAGTGCTATTTGCATGGTGTATGGGAATGAGAGCACAATAGTGAATTTCCTTACCAGAAAACAACTCTTTCTCATAGGACCAAAAACTGCATGTGATTCAACTCCATTTAGGACTGGGAAACAAACGCTAGCTCGCCTTACAAGAAACACACTCTGCTTTTGAGAAAAGAGCACTCTTCTACTCTACTGTGTTTCCTATAGGGCCAAAACAGTGAGCTTGCTCAGTACAAAAGAACTGTGCTTCCTTCACATGGGCCATATCTAGTTCAACTCTGCTTAGGAAACTGACAAGAAGAGTAAATCCTCTTCAGTCTAATACACTGTACATGCTGGGAACAGACGCCAGTGCTATTTGCCCTGTGTATGACAATGGGAGCGCAATAGTGACTCTTCTTACCAGAAAACAACTCTTGCTCGTAGGACCAGAAACTGCATGTGATTCAACTCCATTTAGGACTGGGAAACAAACGCTAGCTGGCCTTACAAGAAACACACTCTCCTTTTGAGAAAAGAGCACTATTCTACTCTAATGTGTTTCCTTTAGGGCCAGAAGAGTGAGCTTGCACAGAACAAAAGAACAGTGCTTCCTACACACACGGGCCATATCTAGTTCAACTCTGCTTAGGAAACTGACAAGAACAGTAGATCCTCTTCAGTGCAATACACTGTACATGCTGCAAACAGACGCGAGTGCTATTTGCCCTGTGTATGACAATGGGAGTACAGTAGTGACTCTTCTTACCAGAAAAAAACTCTTGCTCGTAGGACCAGAAACTGCATGTGATTCAACTCAATTTAGGACTGGGAAACAAACGCTAGCTGGCCTTACAAGAAACACACTCTGCTTTTTAGAAAAGAGCACTCTTCTACTCTACTGTGTTTCCTATTGGGTCCGAACAGTGAGCTTGCTCAGAACAAAAGAACTGTGCTTCCTACACACACGGGCCATATCTAGTTCAACTCTGCTTAGGAAACTGACAAGAACAGTAGCTCCTGTTCAGTTGAATACACATTACTTGCTGGGAACAGACGCGAGTGCTATTTGCCCTGTGTATGACAATGGGAGTACAATAGTGACTCTTCTTACCAGAAAACAACTCTTGCTCGTAGGACCAGAAACTGCATGTGATTCAACTCCATTTAGGACTGGGAAACAAACACTAGCTCGCCTTACAAGAAACACACTCTGCTTTTGAGAAAAGAGCACTCTTTTACTCTACTGTGTTTCCTATGGGGTCCGAACAGTGAGCTTGCTCAGAACAAAAGAACTGTGATTCATACACACACGGGCCATGTCTAGTTCAACTCAGCTTAGGAAACTGACAAGAACAGTAGATCCTCTTCATTCCAATACACTGTACTTGCTGGGAATAGACGCGAGTGCTATTGCACTGTGTATGGCAATGGGAGCGAAATAGTGACTTTTCTTACCAGAAAACAACTCTTGCTCGTAGGACCAAATACTGCGTGTGACTCAACTCCATTTAGGACTGGGAAACAAACTCTAGCTCGCCTTACAAGAAACACACTCTGCTTTTGAGAAAAGAGCACTCTTCTATTCTACTGTGTTTCCTATAGGGTCCGAACAGTCAGCTTGCTCAGAACAAAAGAACTGTGCTTCCTACACACACGGGCCATATCTAGTTCAACTCTGCTTAGGAAACTGACAAGAACAGTAGATCCTCTTCAGTCCAATACACTATACTTGCTGGGAACAGACGCGAGTGCTATTTGCACTGTTTATGGCAATGGGAGCGCAATAGTGACTCTTCTTACCAGAAAACAACTCTTGCTCGTAGGACCAGAAACTGCATGTGATTCAACTCCATTTAGGACTGGGAAACAAACACTAGCTCGCCTTACAAGAAACACACTCTGCTTTTGAGAAAAGGCACTCTTCTATTCTACTGTGGTTTTTATGGGGTCCGAACAGTGAGCTTGCTCAGAACAAAAGAACTGTGCATCCTACACACACGGACCATATCTAGTTCAACTCTGCTTAGGAAACTGAGAAGAACAGTAGCTCCTGTTCAGTTGAATACACATTACTTGCTGGGAACAGACGCGAGTGCTATTTGCACTGTGTATGGCAATGGGAGCACAATAGTGACTCTTCTTACCAGGAAACAACTCTTGCTCGTAGGACCAGAAACTGCATGTGATTCAACTCCATTTAGGACTGGGAAACAAACGCTAACTTGCCTTACAAGAAACACACTCTGCTTTTGAGAAAAGAGCACTCTTCTGCTCAAATGTGTTTCCTTTAGGGCCAGAACAGTGAGCTTGCTCAGAACAAAAGAACAGTGCTTCCTACACACACGGGCCATATCTAGTTCAACTCTGCTTAGGAAACTGACAAGAACAGTAGATCCTCTTCAGTGCAATACACTGTACATGCTGCGAACAGACGCGAGTGCTATTTGCCCTGTGTATGACAATGGGAGTACAATAGTGACTCTTCTTAACAGAAAACAACTCTTGCTCGTAGGACCAGAAACTGCATGTGATTCAACTCCATTTAGGACTGGGAAACAAACACTAGCTTGCCTTACAAGAAACACACTCTGCTTTTGAGAAAAGAGCACTCTTCTACTCTACTGTGTTTCCTATGGGGTCCGAACAGTGAGCTTGCTCAGAACAAAAGAACTGTGATTCATACACACACGGTCCATGTCTAGTTCAACTCTGCTTAGGAAACTGACAAGAACAGTAGCTCCTCTTCATTCCAATACACTATAGTTGCTGAGAACAAACGCGAGTGCAATTTGCACTGTGTATGGCAATGGGAGGGCAATAGTGACTATTCCTACCAGAAAACAACTCTTGCTCGTAGGACCAAATACTGCATGTGACTCAACTCCATTTAGGACTGGGAAACAAACGCTAGCTTGCCTTACAAGAAACACACTCTGCTTTTGAGAAAAGAGCACTCTTCTACTCTACTGTGTTTCCTATGGGGTCCAAACAGTGAGCTTGCTCAGAACAAAAGAACTGTGCTTCCTACACACTCGGGCAATATCTAGTTCAACTCTGCTTAGGAAACTGACAAGAACAGTAGCTTCTCTTCAGTCCAATACACAGTACTTGCTGGGAACAGACGCGTGTGCTATTTGCACTGTGTATGGCAATGGGAACACAATAGTTACTCTTCTTACCAGGAAACAATTCTTGCTCGTAGGACCAGAAACTGCATGTGATTCCACTCCATTTAGGACTGGAAAACAAATGCTAGCTCATCCTACAAGAAACACACTCTGATTTTGAGAAAAGAGCACTCTTCTACTCTAATGTGTTTCCTATAGGGCCACACAATGAGCATGCTCAGAACAAAAGAACTGTGCTTCCTACACACACGGCCATATGTAGTTCAATTCTGCTTAGGAAACTGACAAGAACAGTAGATCCTCTTCAGTCCAATACACTGTACATGCTGGGAACAGACGCCAGTGCTATTTGCCTTGTGTATGACAATGGGAGCACAATAGTGACTCTTCTTACCAGAAAACAACTCTTGCTCGTAGGAACAGAAACTGCATGTGATTCAACTCCATTCAGGACTGGGAAACAAACACTAGCTGGCCTTACAAGAAACACACTCTGCTTTTGAGAAAAGATCACTCTTTTATTCTACTGTGTTTCCTATGGGGTCCGAACAGTGAGCTTGCTCAGAACAAAAGAACTGTGCTTCCTACACACACGGGCCATGTCTAGTTCAACTCTGCTTAGGAAACTGACAAGAACAGTAGCTCCTCTTCATTCCAATACATTGTACTTGCTGGGAACAGACGCGAGTGCTATTTGCACTGTGTATGGCAATGGGAGCGCAATAGTGACTCTTCTTACCAGAAAACAACTCTTGCTCGTAGGACCAAATACTGCATGTGACTCAACTCCATTTAGGACTGGGAAACAAACGCTAGCTTGCCTTACATGAAACACACTCTGCTTTTGAGAAAAGAGCACTCTTCTACTCTACTGTGTTTCCTATGGTGTCCGAACAGTGAGCTTGCTCAGAACAAAAGAACTGTGCTTCCTACACACTCAGGCAATATCTAGTTCAACTCTGCTTAGGAAACTGACAAGAACAGTAGCTTCTCTTCAGTCCAATACACAGTACTTGCTGGGAATAGACGCGAGTGCTATTTGCACTGTGTATGGCAATGGGAGCACAATAGTGACTCTTCTTACAAGGAAACAACTCTTGCTCGTAGGACCAGAAACTGCGTGTGATTCAACTCCATTTAGGACTGGGAAACAAAAGCTAACTCGCCTTATAAGAAACACACTTGCTTTTGAGAAAAGAGCACTCTTCTACTCTAATGTATTTCCTTTAGGGCCAGAACAGTGAGCTTGCTCTAAACAAAAGAACAGTGCTTCCTACACACACAGGCCATATCTAGTTCAAATCTGCTTAGGAAACTGACAAGAACAGTAGATCCTCTTCAGTGAAATACACTGTATATCATGCTGGGAACAGACGCCAGTGCTATTTGCCCTGTGTATGACAATGGGAGCACAATAGTGACTATTCTTTCCAGAAAACAACTCTTGCTCGTAAGACCAAAACTGCATGTGATTCAACTCCATTTAGGACTGGGAAACAAACGCTAGCTCGCCTTACAAGAAACACACTCTGCTTTTGAGAAAAGAGCACTCTTCTACTCTACTGTTTTTCCTATGGGATCCGAACAGTGAGCTTGCTCAGAACAAAAGAACTGTGCTTCCTACACACACGGGCCATGTCTAGTTCAACTCTGCTTAGGAAACTGACAAGAACAGTAGATCCTCTTCATTCAAATACACTGTACTTGCTGGGAACAGACGTGAGTGCTCTTTGCACTGTGTATGGCAATGGGAGCGCAATAGTGACTCTTCTTACCAGAAAACAACTCTTGCTCGTAGGACCAAATACTGCATGTGACTCAACTCCATTTAGGACTGGGAAACAAACGCTAGCTCGCCTTACAAGAAACACACTCTGCTTTTGAGAAAAGAGCACTCTTCTACTCTACTGTGTTTCCTATGGTGTCCGAACAGTGAGCTTGCTCAGAACAAAAGAACTGTACTTCCTACACACTCGGGCAATATATAGGTCAATTCTGCTTAGGAAACTGACAAGAACAGTAGCTTCTCTTCATTCCAATACACTGTACTTGCTGGGAACAGACGCGAGTGCTATTGCACTGTGTATGGCAATGGGAGCGAAATAGTGACTTTTCTTACCAGAAAACAACTCTTGCTCGTAGGACCAAATACTGCTTGTGACTCAACTCCATTTAGGACTGGGAAACAAACTCTAGCTCGCCTTACAAGAAACACACTCTGCTTTTGAGAAAAGAGCACTCTTCTACTCTACTGTGTTTCCTATAGGGTCCGAACAGTCAGCTTGCTCAGAACAAAAGAACTGTGCTTCCTACACACACGGGCCATATCTAGTTCAAATCTGCTTAGGAAACTGACAAGAACAGTAGATCCTCTTCAGTCCAATACACTATACTTGCTGGGAACAGACGCCAGTGCTATTTGCACTGTTTATGGCAATGGGAGCGCAATAGTGACTCTTCTTACCAGAAAACAACTCTTGCTCATAGGACCAGAAACTGCATGTGATTCAACTCCATTTAAGACTGGGAAACAAACGCTAGCTGGCCTTACAAGAAACACACTCTGCTTTTGAGAAAAGATCACTCTTTTATTCTACTGTGTTTCCTATGGGGTCCGAACAGTGAGCTTGCTCAGAACAAAAGAACTGTGCTTCCTATACACACGGGCCATGTCTAGTTCAACTCTGCTTAGGAAACTGACAAGAACAGTAGCTCCTCTTCATTCCAATACATTGTACTTGCTGGGAACAGACGCGAGTGCTATTTGCACTGTGTATGGCAATGGGAGCGCAATAGTGACTCTTCTTACCAGAAAACAACTCTTGCTCGTAGGACCAGAACCTGCATGTGACTCAACTCCATTTAGGACTGGGAAACAAACGCTAGCTTGCCTTACATGAAACACACTCTGCTTTTGATAAAAGAGCACTCTTCTACTCTACTGTGTTTCCTATGGTGTCCGAACAGTGAGCTTGCTCAGAACAAAAGAACTGTGCTTCCTACACACTCAGGCAATATCTAGTTCAACTCTGCTTAGGAAACTGACAAGAACAGTAGCTTCTCTTCAGTCCAATACACAGTACTTGCTGGGAATAGACGCGAGTGCTATTTGCACTGTGTATGGCAATGGGAGCACAATAGTGACTCTTCTTACAAGGAAACAACTCTTGCTCGTAGGACCAGAAACTGCGTGTGATTCAACTCCATTTAGGACTGGGAAACAAAAGCTAACTCGCCTTATAAGAAACACACTTGCTTTTGAGAAAAGAGCACTCTTCTACTCTAATGTATTTCCTTTAGGGCCAGAACAGTGAGCTTGCTCTAAACAAAAGAACAGTGCTTCCTACACACACAGGCCATATCTAGTTCAAATCTGCTTAGGAAACTGACAAGAACAGTAGATCCTCTTCAGTGAAATACACTGTATATCATGCTGGGAACAGACGCCAGTGCTATTTGCCCTGTGTATGACAATGGGAGCACAATAGTGACTATTCTTACCAGGAAACAACTCTTGATCGTAAGACCAAAACTGCATGTGATTCAACTCCATTTAGGACTGGGAAACAAACGCTAGCTCGCCTTACAAGAAACACACTCTGCTTTTGAGAAAAGAGCACTCTTCTACTCTACTGTTTTTCCTATGGGATCCGAACAGTGAGCTTGCTCAGAACAAAAGAACTGTGCTTCCTACACACACGGGCCATGTCTAGTTCAACTCTGCTTAGGAAACTGACAAGAACAGTAGATCCTCTTCATTCAAATACACTGTACTTGCTGGGAACAGACGTGAGTGCTATTTGCACTGTGTATGGCAATGGGAGCGCAATAGTGACTCTTCTTACCAGAAAACAACTCTTGCTCGTAGGACCAAATACTGCATGTGACTCAACTCCATTTAGGACTGGGAAACAAACGCTAGCTCGCCTTACAAGAAACACACTCTGCTTTTGAGAAAAGAGCACTCTTCTACTCTACTGTGTTTCCTATGGTGTCCGAACAGTGAGCTTGCTCAGAACAAAAGAACTGTACTTCCTACACACTCGGGCAATATATAGGTCAATTCTGCTTAGGAAACTGACAAGAACAGTAGCTTCTCTTCAGTCCAATACACAGTACTTGCTGGGAACAGACGCGTGTGCTATTTGCACTGTGTATGGCAATGGGAGCACAATAGTGACTCTTCTTACCAGGAAACAACTCTTGCTCGTAGGACCAGAAACTGCATGTGATTCACCTCCATTTAGGACTGGGAAACAAACGCTAACTCGCCTTACGAGAAACACACTCTGCTTTTGAGAAAAGAGCACTCTTCTACTCTAATGTGTTTTCTTTAGGGCCAGAAGAGTGAGCTTGCACAATACAAAGGAACAGTGCTTCCTACACACACGGGCCATATCTAGTTCAACTCTGCTTAGGAAACTGACAAGAACAGTATATCCTCTTCAGTGCAATACACTGTACATGCTGCGAACAGACGCGAGTGCTATTTGCCCTGTGTATGACAATGGGAGTACAATAGTGACTCTTCTTACCAGGAAACAACTCTTGCTCGTAGGACCAGAAACTGCATGTGATTCACCTCCATTTAGGACTGGGAAACAAACGCTAACTCGCCTTACGAGAAACACACTCTGCTTTTGAGAAAAGAGCACTCTTCTACTCTAATGTGTTTCCTTTAGGGCCAGAAGAGTGAGCTTGCACAGTACAAAAGAACAGTGCTTCCTACACACACGGGCCATATCTAGTTCAACTCTGCTTAGGAAACTGACAAGAACAGTAGATCCTCTTCAGTGCAATACACTGTACATGCTGCGAACAGACGCGAGTGCTATTTGCCCTGTGTATGACAATGGGAGTACAATAGTGACTCTTCTTACCAGATAACAACTCTTGCTCGTAGGACCAGAAACTGCATGTGATTCAACTCCATTTAGGACTGGGAAACAAACGCTAGCTTGCCTTACAAGAAACACACTCTGCTTTTGAGAAAAGAGCACTCTTGTACTCTACTGTGTTTCCTATGGGGTCCGAACAGTGAGCTTGCTCAGAACAAAAGAACTGTGATTCATACACACACGGGCCATGTCTAGTTCAACTCTGCTTAGGAAACTGACAAGAACAGTAGCTCCTCTTCATTCCAATACATTGTACTTGCTGGGAACAGACGCGAGTGCTATTTGCACTGTGTATGGCAATGGGAGCGCAATAGTGACTCTTCTTACCAGAAAACAACTCTTGCTCGTAGGACCAAATACTGCATGTGACTCAACTCCATTTAGGACTGGGAAACAAACGCTAGCTTGCCTTACATGAAACACACTCTGCTTTTGAGAAAAGAGCACTCTTCTACTCTACTGTGTTTCCTATGTTGTCCGAACAGTGAGCTTGCTCAGAACAAAAGAACTGTGCTTCCTACACACTCAGGCAATATCTAGTTCAACTCTGCTTAGGAAACTGACAAGAACAGTAGCTTCTCTTCAGTCCAATACACAGTACTTGCTGGGAATAGACGCGAGTGCTATTTGCACTGTGTATGGCAATGGGAGCACAATAGTGACTCTTCTTACAAGGAAACAACTCTTGCTCGTAGGACCAGAAACTGCGTGTGATTCAACTCCATTTAGGACTGGGAAACAAAAGCTAACTCGCCTTATAAGAAACACACTTGCTTTTGAGAAAAGAGCACTCTTCTACTCTAATGTATTTCCTTTAGGGCCAGTTCAGTGAGCTTGCTCTAAACAAAAGAACAGTGCTTCCTACACACACAGGCCATATCTAGTTCAAATCTGCTTAGGAAACTGACAAGAACAGTAGATCCTCTTCAGTGAAATACACTGTATATCATGCTGGGAACAGACGCCAGTGCTATTTGCCCTGTGTATGACAATGGGAGCACAATAGTGACTATTCTTACCAGGAAACAACTCTTGATCGTAAGACCAAAACTGCATGTGATTCAACTCCATTTAGGACTGGGAAACAAACGCTAGCTCGCCTTACAAGAAACACACTCTGCTTTTGAGAAAAGAGCACTCTTCTACTCTACTGTTTTTCCTATGGGATCCGAACAGTGAGCTTGCTCAGAACAAAAGAACTGTGCTTCCTACACACACGGGCCATGTCTAGTTCAACTCTGCTTAGGAAACTGACAAGAACAGTAGATCCTCTTCATTCAAATACACTGTACTTGCTGGGAACAGACGTGAGTGCTATTTGCACTGTGTATGGCAATGGGAGCGCAATAGTGACTCTTCTTACCAGAAAACAACTCTTGCTCGTAGGACCAAATACTGCATGTGACTCAACTCCATTTAGGACTGGAAACAAACGCTAGCTCGCCTTACAAGAAACACACTCTGCTTTTGAGAAAAGAGCACTCTTCTACTCTAATGTGTTTCCTATAGGGCCACACAATGAGCATGCTCAGAACAAAAGAACTGTGCTTCCTACACACACGGCCATATGTAGTTCAATTCTGCTTAGGAAACTGACAAGAAACAGTAGATCCTCTTCAGTCCAATACACTGTACATGCTGGGAACAGACGCCAGTGCTATTTGCCTTGTGTATGACAATGGGAGCACAATAGTGACTCTTCTTACCAGAAAACAACTCTTGCTCGTAGGTACAGAAACTGCATGTGATTCAACTCCATTCAGGACTGGGAAACAAACACTAGCTGGCCTTACAAGAAACACACTCTGCTTTTGAGAAAAGATCACTCTTTTATTCTACTGTGTTTCCTATGGGTTCGAACAGTGAGCTTGCTCAGAACAAAAGAACTGTGCTTCCTACACACACGGGCCATGTCTAGTTCAACTCTGCTTAGGAAACTGACAAGAACAGTAGCTCCTCTTCATTCCAATACATTGTACTTGCTGGGAACAGACGCGAGTGCTATTTGCACTGTGTATGGCAATGGGAGCGCAATAGTGACTCTTCTTACCAGAAAACAACTCTTGCTCATAGGACCAAATACTGCATGTGACCTCAACTCCATTTAGGACTGGGAAACAAACGCTAGCTTGCCTTACATGAAACACACTCTGCTTTTGAGAAAAGAGCACTCTTCTACTCTACTGTGTTTCCTATGGTGTCCGAACAGTGAGCTTGCTCAGAACAAAAGAACTGTGCTTCCTACACACTCAGGCAATATCTAGTTCAACTCTGCTTAGGAAACTGACAAGAACAGTAGCTTCTCTTCAGTCCAATACACAGTACTTGCTGGGAATAGACGCGAGTGCTATTTGCACTGTGTATGGCAATGGGAGCACAATAGTGACTCTTCTTACAAGGAAACAACTCTTGCTCGTAGGACCAGAAACTGCGTGTGATTCAACTCCATTAGGACTGGGAAACAAAAGCTAACTCGCCTTATAAGAAACACACTTGCTTTTGAGAAAAGAGCACTCTTCTACTCCTAATGTATTTCCTTTAGGGCCAGTTCAGTGAGCTTGCTCTAAACAAAAGAACAGTGCTTCCTACACACACAGGCCATATCTAGTTCAAATCTGCTTAGGAAACTGACAAGAACAGTAGATCCTCTTCAGTGAAATACACTGTATATCATGCTGGGAACAGACGCCAGTGCTATTTGCCCTGTGTATGACAATGGGAGCACAATAGTGACTATTCTTACCAGGAAACAACTCTTGATCGTAAGACCAAAACTGCATGTGATTCAACTCCATTTAGGACTGGGAAACAAACGCTAGCTCGCCTTACAGAAACACACTCTGCTTTGAGAAAAGAGCACTCTTCTACTCTACTGTTTTTCCTATTGGGATCCGAACAGTGAGCTTGCTCAGAACAAAAGAACTGTGCTTCCTACACACACGGGCCATGTCTAGTTCAACTCTGCTTAGGAAACTGACAAGAACAGTAGATCCTCTTCATTCAAATACACTGTACTTGCTGGGAACAGACGTGAGTGCTCTTTGCACTGTGTATGGCAATGGGAGCGCAATAGTGACTCTTCTTACCAGAAAACAACTCTTGCTCGTAGGACCAAATACTGCATGTGACTCAACTCCATTTAGGACTGGGAAACAAACGCTAGCTCGCCTTACAAGAAACACACTCTGCTTTTGAGAAAAGAGCACTCTTCTACTCTAATGTGTTTCCTATAGGGCCACACAATGAGCATGCTCAGAACAAAAGAACTGTGCTTCCTACACACACGGCCATATGTAGTTCAATTCTGCTTAGGAAACTGACAAGAACAGTAGATCCTCTTCAGTCCAATACACTGTACATGCTGGGAACAGACGCCAGTGCTATTTGCCTTGTGTATGACAATGGGAGCACAATAGTGACTCTTCTTACCAGAAAACAACTCTTGCTCGTAGGAACAGAAACTGCATGTGATTCAACTCCATTCAGGACTGGGAAACAAACACTAGCTGGCCTTACAAGAAACACACTCTGCTTTTGAGAAAAGATCACTCTTTTATTCTACTGTGTTTCCTATGGGGTCCGAACAGTGAGCTTGCTCAGAACAAAAGAACTGTGCTTCCTACACACACGGGCCATGTCTAGTTCAACTCTGCTTAGGAAACTGACAAGAACAGTAGCTCCTCTTCATTCCAATACATTGTACTTGCTGGGAACAGACGCGAGTGCTATTTGCACTGTGTATGGCAATGGGAGCGCAATAGTGACTCTTCTTACCAGAAAACAACTCTTGCTCGTAGGACCAAATACTGCATGTGACTCAACTCCATTTAGGACTGGGAAACAAACGCTAGCTTGCCTTACATGAAACACACTCTGCTTTTGAGAAAAGAGCACTCTTCTACTCTACTGTGTTTCCTATGGTGTCCGAACAGTGAGCTTGCTCAGAACAAAAGAACTGTGCTTCCTACACACTCAGGCAATATCTAGTTCAACTCTGCTTAGGAAACTGACAAGAACAGTAGCTTCTCTTCAGTCCAATACACAGTACTTGCTGGGAATAGACGCGAGTGCTATTTGCACTGTGTATGGCAATGGGAGCACAATAGTGACTCTTCTTACAAGGAAACAACTCTTGCTCGTAGGACCAGAAACTGCGTGTGATTCAACTCCATTTAGGACTGGGAAACAAAAGCTAACTCGCCTTATAAGAAACACACTTGCTTTTGAGAAAAGAGCACTCTTCTACTCTAATGTATTTCCTTTAGGGCCAGAACAGTGAGCTTGCTCTAAACAAAAGAACAGTGCTTCCTACACACACAGGCCATATCTAGTTCAAATCTGCTTAGGAAACTGACAAGAACAGTAGATCCTCTTCAGTGAAATACACTGTATATCATGCTGGGAACAGACGCCAGTGCTATTTGCCCTGTGTATGACAATGGGAGCACAATAGTGACTATTCTTTCCAGAAAACAACTCTTGCTCGTAAGACCAAAACTGCATGTGATTCAACTCCATTTAGGACTGGGAAACAAACGCTAGCTCGCCTTACAAGAAACACACTCTGCTTTTGAGAAAAGAGCACTCTTCTACTCTACTGTTTTTCCTATGGGATCCGAACAGTGAGCTTGCTCAGAACAAAAGAACTGTGCTTCCTACAGACACGGGCCATGTCTAGTTCAACTCTGCTTAGGAAACTGACAAGAACAGTAGATCCTCTTTATTCAAATACACTGTACTTGCTGGGAACAGACGTGAGTGCTCTTTGCACTGTGTATGGCAATGGGAGCGCAATAGTGACTCTTCTTACCAGAAAACAACTCTTGCTCGTAGGACCAAATACTGCATGTGACTCAACTCCATTTAGGACTGGGAAACAAACGCTAGCTCGCCTTACAAGAAACACACTCTGCTTTTGAGAAAAGAGCACTCTTCTACTCTACTGTGTTTCCTATGGTGTCCGAACAGTGAGCTTGCTCAGAACAAAAGAACTGTACTTCCTACACACTCGGGCAATATATAGGTCAATTCTGCTTAGGAAACTGACAAGAACAGTAGCTTCTCTTCAGTCCAATACACAGTACTTGCTGGGAACAGACGCGTGTGCTATTTGCACTGTGTATGGCAATGGGAGCACAATAGTGACTCTTCTTACCAGGAAACAACTCTTGCTCGTAGGACCAGAAACTGCATGTGATTCACCTCCATTTAGGACTGGGAAACAAACGCTAACTTGCCTTACAAGAAACACACTCTGCTTTTGAGAAAAGAGCACTCTTCTACTCTAATGTGTTTCCTTTAGGGCCAGAAGAGTGAGCTTGCACAGTACAAAAGAACAGTGCTTCCTACACACACGGGCCATATCTAGTTCAACTCTGCTTAGGAAACTGACAAGAACAGTAGATCCTCTTCAGTGCAATACACTGTACATGCTGCGAACAGACGCGAGTGCTATTTGCCCTGTGTATGACAATGGGAGTACAATAGTGACTCTTCTTACCAGATAACAACTCTTGCTCGTAGGACCAGAAACTGCATGTGATTCAACTCCATTTAGGACTGGGAAACAAACGCTAGCTTGCCTTACAAGAAACACACTCTGCTTTTGAGAAAAGAGCACTCTTGTACTCTACTGTGTTTCCTATGGGGTCCGAACAATGAGCTTGCTCAGAACAAAAGAACTGTGATTCATACACACACGGGCCATGTCTAGTTCAACTCTGCTTAGGAAACTGACAAGAACAGTAGCTCCTCTTCATTCCAATACACTGTACTTGCTGGGAACAGACGCGAGTGCTATTGCACTGTGTATGGCAATGGGAGCGAAATAGTGACTTTTCTTACCAGAAAACAACTCTTGCTCGTAGGACCAAATACTGCTTGTGACTCAACTCCATTTAGGAGTGGGAAACAAACGCTAGCTCGCCTTACAAGAAACACACTCTGCTTTTGAGAAAAGAGCACTCTTCTACTCTACTGTGTTTCCTATAGGGTCCGAACAGTCAGCTTGCTCAGAACAAAAGAACTGTGCTTCCTACACACACGGGCCATATCTAGTTCAACTCTGCTTAGGAAACTGACAAGAACAGTAGATCCTCTTCAGTCCAATACACTATACTTGCTGGGAACAGACGCCAGTGCTATTTGCACTGTTTATGGCAATGGGAGCGCAATAGTGACTCTTCTTACCAGAAAACAACTCTTGCTCATAGGACCAGAAACTGCATGTGATTCAACTCCATTTAAGACTGGGAAACAAACGCTAGCTGGCCTTACAAGAAACACACTCTGCTTTTGAGAAAAGATCACTCTTTTATTCTACTGTGTTTCCTATGGGGTCCGAACAGTGAGCTTGCTCAGAACAAAAGAACTGTGCTTCCTACACACACGGGCCATGTCTAGTTCAACTCTGCTTAGGAAACTGACAAGAACAGTAGCTCCTCTTCATTCCAATACATTGTACTTGCTGGGAACAGACGCGAGTGCTATTTGCACTGTGTATGGCAATGGGAGCGCAATAGTGACTCTTCTTACCAGAAAACAACTCTTGCTCGTAGGACCAGAAACTGCATGTGACTCAACTCCATTTAGGACTGGGAAACAAACGCTAGCTTGCCTTACATGAATCACACTCTGCTTTTGATAAAAGAGCACTCTTCTACTCTACTGTGTTTCCTATGGTGTCCGAACAGTGAGCTTGCTCAGAACAAAAGAACTGTGCTTCCTACACACTCAGGCAATATCTAGTTCAACTCTGCTTAGGAAACTGACAAGAACAGTAGCTTCTCTTCAGTCCAATACACAGTACTTGCTTGGAATAGACGCGAGTGCTATTTGCACTGTGTATGGCAATGGGAGCACAATAGTGACTCTTCTTACAAGGAAACAACTCTTGCTCGTAGGACCAGAAACTGCGTGTGATTCAACTCCATTTAGGACTGGGAAACAAAAGCTAACTCGCCTTATAAGAAACACACTTGCTTTTGAGAAAATAGCACTCTTCTACTCTAATGAATTTCCTTTAGGGCCAGAACAGTGAGCTTGCTCTAAACAAAAGAACAGTGCTTCCTACACACACAGGCCATATCTAGTTCAAATCTGCTTAGGAAACTGACAAGAACAGTAGATCCTCTTCAGTGAAATACACTGTATATCATGCTGGGAACAGACGCCAGTGCTATTTGGCCTGTGTATGACAATGGGAGCACAATAGTGACTATTCTTACCAGGAAACAACTCTTGCTCGTAAGACCAAAACTGCATGTGATTCAACTCCATTTAGGACTGGGAAACAAACGCTAGCTCGCCTTACAAGAAACACACTCTGCTTTTGAGAAAAGAGCACTCTTCTACTCTACTGTTTTTCCTATGGGATCCGAACAGTGAGCTTGCTCAGAACAAAAGAACTGTGCTTCCTACACACACGGGCCATGTCTAGTTCAACTCTGCATAGGAAACTGACAAGAACAGTAGATCCTCTTCATTCAAATACACTGTACTTGCTGGGAACAGACGTGAGTGCTATTTGCACTGTGTATGGCAATGGGAGCGCAATAGTGACTCTTCTTACCAGAAAACAACTCTTGCTCGTAGGACCAAATACTGCATGTGACTCAACTCCATTTAGGACTGGGAAACAAACGCTAGCTCGCCTTACAAGAAACACACTCTGCTTTTGAGAAAAGAGCACTCTTCTACTCTACTGTGTTTCCTATGGTGTCCGAACAGTGAGCTTGCTCAGAACAAAAGAACTGTACTTCCTACACACTCGGGCAATATATAGGTCAATTCTGCTTAGGAAACTGACAAGAACAGTAGCTTCTCTTCAGTCCAATACACAGTACTTGCTGGGAACAGACGCGTGTGCTATTTGCACTGTGTATGGCAATGAGAGCACAATAGTGACTCTTCTTACTAGGAAACAACTCTTGCTCGTAGGACCAGAAACTGCATGTGTTTCTCCTCCATTTAGGACTGGGAAACAAACGCTAAATCGCCTTACGAGAAACACACTCTGCTTTTGAGAAAAGAGCACTCTTCTACTCTAATGTGTTTCCTTTAGGGCCAGAATAGTGAGCTTGCACAATACAAAGGAACAGTGCTTCCTACACACACGGGCCATATCTAGTTCAACTCTGCTTAGGAAACTGACAAGAACAGTATATCCTCTTCAGTGCAATACACTGTACATGCTGCGAACAGACGCGAGTGCTATTTGCCCTGTGTATGACAATGGGAGTACAATAGTGACTCTTCTTACCAGGAAACAACTCTTGCTCGTAGGACCAGAAACTGCATGTGATTCACCTCCATTTAGGACTGGGAAACAAACGCTAACTCGCCTTACAAGAAACACACTCTGCTTTTGAGAAAAGAGCACTCTTCTACTCTAATGTGTTTCCTTTAGGGCCAGAAGAGTGAGCTTGCACAGTACAAAAGAACAGTGCTTCCTACACACACGGGCCATATCTAGTTCAACACTGCTTAGGAAACTGACAAGAACAGTAGATCCTCTTCAGTGCAATACACTGTACATGCTGCGAACAGACGCGAGTGCTATTTGCCCTTTGTATGACAATGGGAGTACAATAGTGACTCTTCTTACCAGATAACAACTCTTGCTCGTAGGACCAGAAACTGCATGTGATTCAACTCCATTTAGGACTGGGAAACAAACGCTAGCTTGCCTTACAAGAAACACACTCTGCTTTTGAGAAAAGAGCACTCTTGTACTCTACTGTGTTTCCTATGGGGTCCGAACAGTGAGCTTGCTCAGAACAAAAGAACTGTGATTCATACACACACGGGCCATGTCTAGTTCAACTCTGCTTAGGAAACTGACAAGAACAGTAGCTCCTCTTCATTCCAATACATTGTACTTGCTGGGAACAGACGCGAGTGCTATTTGCACTGTGTATGGCAATGGGAGCGCAATAGTGACTCTTCTTACCAGAAAACAACTCTTGCTCATAGGACCAAATACTGCATGTGACTCAACTCCATTTAGAACTGGGAAACAAACGCTAGCTTGCCTTACATGAAACACACTCTGCTTTTGAGAAAAGAGCACTCTTCTACTCTACTGTGTTTCCTATGTTGTCCGAACAGTGAGCTTGCTCAGAACAAAAGAACTGTGCTTCCTACACACTCAGGCAATATCTAGTTCAACTCTGCTTAGGAAACTGACAAGAACAGTAGCTTCTCTTCAGTCCAATACACAGTACTTGCTGGGAATAGACGCGAGTGCTATTTGCACTGTGTATGGCAATGGGAGCACAATAGTGACTCTTCTTACAAGGAAACAACTCTTGCTCGTAGGACCAGAAACTGCGTGTGATTCAACTCCATTTAGGACTGGGAAACAAAAGCTAACTCGCCTTATAAGAAACACACTTGCTTTTGAGAAAAGAGCACTCTTCTACTCTAATGTATTTCCTTTAGGGCCAGAACAGTGAGCTTGCTCTAAACAAAAGAACAGTGCTTCCTACACACACAGGCCATATCTAGTTCAAATCTGCTTAGGAAACTGACAAGAACAGTAGATCCTCTTCAGTGAAATACACTGTATATCATGCTGGGAACAGACGCCAGTGCTATTTGCCCTGTGTATGACAATGGGAGCACAATAGTGACTATTCTTACCAGGAAACAACTCTTGATCGTAAGACCAAAACTGCATGTGATTCAACTCCATTTAGGACTGGGAAACAAACGCTAGCTCACCTTACAAGAAACACACTCTGCTTTTGAGAAAAGAGCACTCTTCTACTCTACTGTTTTTCCTATGGGATCCGAACAGTGAGCTTGCTCAGAACAAAAGAACTGTGCTTCCTACACACACGGGCCATGTCTAGTTCAACTCTGCTTAGGAAACTGACAAGAACAGTAGATCCTCTTCATTCAAATACACTGTACTTGCTGGGAACAGACGTGAGTGCTATTTGCACTGTGTATGGCAATGGGAGCGCAATAGTGACTCTTCTTACCAGAAAACAACTCTTGCTCGTAGGACCAAATACTGCATGTGACTCAACTCCATTTAGGACTGGGAAACAAACGCTAGCTCGCCTTACAAGAAACACACTCTGCTTTTGAGAAAAGAGCACTCTTCTACTCTACTGTGTTTCCTATGGTGTCCGAACAGTGAGCTTGCTCAGAACAAAAGAACTGTACTTCCTACACACTCGGGCAATATATAGGTCAATTCTGCTTAGGAAACTGACAAGAACAGTAGCTTCTCTTCAGTCCAATACACAGTACTTGCTGGGAACAGACGCGTGTGCTATTTGCACTGTGTATGGCAATGGGAGCACAATAGTGACTCTTCTTACCAGGAAACAACTCTTGCTCGTAGGACCAGAAACTGCATGTGATTCACCTCCATTTAGGACTGGGAAACAAACGCTAACTCGCCTGACGAGAAACACACTCTGCTTTTGAGAAAAGAGCACTCTTCTACTCTAATGTGTTTCCTTTAGGGCCAGAAGAGTGAGCTTGCACAGTACAAAAGAACAGTGCTTCCTACACACACGGGCCATATCTAGTTCAACTCTGCTTAGAAAACTGACAAGAACAGTAGATTCTCTTCAGTGCAATACACTGTACATGCTGCCAACAGACGCGAGTGCTATTTGCCCTGTGTATGACAATGGGAGTACAATAGTGACTCTTCTTACCAGATAACAACTCTTGCTCGTAGGACCAGAAACTGCATGTGATTCAACTCCATTTAGGACTGGGAAACAAACGCTAGCTTGCCTTACAAGAAACACACTCTGCTTTTGAGAAAAGAGCACTCTTGTACTCTACTGTGTTTCCTATGGGGTCCGAACAGTGAGCTTGCTCAGAACAAAAGAACTGTGATTCATACACACACAGGCCATGTCTAGTTCAACTCTGCTTAGGAAACTGACAAGAACAGTAGCTCCTCTTCATTCCAATACACTGTACTTGCTGGGAACAGACGCGAGTGCTATTGCACTGTGTATGGCAATGGGAGCGAAATAGTGACTTTTCTTACCAGAAAACAACTCTTGCTCGTAGGACCAAATACTGCTTGTGACTCAACTCCATTTAGGAGTGGGAAACAAACTCTAGCTCGCCTTACAAGACACACACTCTGCTTTTGAGAAAAGAGCACTCTTCTACTCTACTGTGTTTCCTATAGGGTCCGAACAGTCACCTTGCTCAGAACAAAAGAACTGTGCTTCCTACACACACGGGCCATATCTAGTTCAACTCTGCTTAGGAAACTGACAAGAACAGTAGATCCTCTTCAGTCCAATACACTATACTTGCTGGGAACAGACGCGAGTGCTATTTGCACTGTTTATGGCAATGGGAGCGCAATAGTGACTCTTCTTACCAGAAAACAACTCTTGCTCATAGGACCAGAAACTGCATGTGATTCAACTCCATTTAAGACTGGGAAACAAACGCTAGCTGGCCTTACAAGAAACACACTCTGCTTTTTAGAAAAGAGCACTCTTCTACTCTACTGTGTTTCCTATTGGGTCCGAACTGTGAGCTTGCTCAGAACAAAAGAACTGTGCTTCCTACACACACGGGCCATATCTAGTTCAACTCTGCTTAGGAAACTGACAAGAACAGTAGCTCCTGTTCAGTTGAATACACATTACTTGCTGGGAACAGACGCGAGTGCATTTTGCACTGTGTATGGCAATGGGAGCACAATAGTGACTCTTCTTACCAGAAAACAACTCTTGCTCATAGGACCAGAAACTGCATGTGATTCAACTCCATTTCGGACTGGGAAACAAACACTAGCTCGCCTTACAAGAAACACACTCTGCTTTTGAGAAAAGAGCACTCTTCTACTCTACTGTGTTTCCTATTGGGTCCGAACAGTGAGCTTGCTCAGAACAAAAGAACTGTGATTCATACACACACAGGCCATGTCTAGTTCAACTCTGCTTAGGAAACTGACAAGAACAGAAGATCCTCTTCATTCCAATACACTGTACTTGCTGGGAACAGTCGCGAGTGCTATTGCACTGTGCATGGCAAAGGGAGCGAAATAGTGACTTTTCTTACCAGAAAACAACTCTTGCTCGTACCAAATACTGCGTGTGACTCAACTCCATTTAGGACTGGGAAACAAACTCTAGCTCGCCTTACAAGAAACACACTCTGCTTTTGAGAAAAGAGCACTCTTCTACTCTACTGTGTTTCCTATAGGGTCCGAACAGTCAGCTTGCTCAGAACAAAAGAACTGTGGTTCCTACACACACGGGCCATATCTAGTTCAACTCTGCTTAGGAAACTGACAAGAACAGTAGATCCTCTTCAGTCCAATACACTATACTTGCTGGGAACAGACGCGAGTGCTATTTGCACTGTTTATGGCAATGGGAGCGCAATAGTGACTCTTCTTACCAGAAAACAACTCTTGCTCGTAGGACCAGAAACTGCATGTGATTCAACTCCATTTAGGACTGGGAAACAAACGCTAGCTCGCCTTACAAGAAACACACTCTGCTTTTGAGAAAAGGGCACTCTTCTATTCTACTGTGGTTTTTATGGGGTCCGAACAGTGAGCTTGCTCAGAACAAAAGAAATGTGCATCCTACACACACGGACCATATCTAGTTCAACTCTGCTTAGGAAACTGAGAAGAACAGTAGCTCCTGTTCAGTTGAATACACATTACTTGCTGGGAACAGACGCGAGTGCTATTTGCACTGTGTATGGCAATGGGAGCACAATAGTGACTCTTCTTACCAGGAAACAACTCTTGCTCGTAGGACCAGAAACTGCCTGTGATTCAACTCCATTTAGGACTGGGAAACAAAAGCTAGCTCGCCTTACAAGAAACACACTCTGCTTTTGAGAAAAGAGCACTCTTCTACTCTACTGTTTTTCCTATAGGGCCAAAACAGTGAGCTTGCTCAGTACAAAAGAACTATGCTTCCTACACACACGGCCATATCTAGGTCAATTCTGCTTAGGAAACTGACAAGAACAGTAGATCCTCTTCAGTACAATACACTGTACATGCTGGGAACAGACGCCAGTGCTATTTGCCCTGTGTATGACAATGGGAGGGCAATAGTGACTCTTCTTACCAGAAAACAACTATTGCTCGTAGGACCAGAAACTGCATGTGATTCAACTCCATTTAGGACTGGGAAACAACCGCTTGCTGGCCTTACAAGAAACACACTCTCCTTTTGAGAAAAGAGCACTCTTCTACTCTAATGTATTTCCTTTAGGGCCAGAACAGTGAGCTTGCTCTAAACAAAAGAACAGTGCTTCCTACACACAGGCCATATCTAGTTCAAATCTGCTTAGGAAACTGACAAGAACAGTAGATCCTCTTTAGTGAAATACACTGTACATCATGCTGGGAACAGACGCCAGTGCTATTTGCCCTGTGTATGACAATGGGAGCACAATAGTGACTATTCTTTCCAGAAAACAACTCTTGCTCCTAGGATCAGAAACTGCATGTGATTCAATTCCATTTAGGACTGGGAAACAAACGCTAGCTCGCCTTACAAGAAACACCCTCTGCTTTAGAGAAAAGAGCACTCTTCTACTCTACTGTGTTTCCTATAGGGCCAGAACAGTGAGCTTGCTCAGAACAAAAGAACTATGCTTCCTACACACACGGGCCATGTCTAGTTCAACTCTGCTTAGGAAACTGACAAGAACAGTAGCTCCTCTTCATTCCAATACACTGTACTTGCTGGGAACAGACGTGAGTGCTATTTGCACTGTGTATGGCAATGGGAGCGCAATAGTGACTCTTCTTACCAGAAAACAACTCTTGCTCGTAGGACCAAATACTGCATGTGACTCAACTCCATTTAGGACTGGGAAACAAACGCTAGCTCGCCTTACAAGAAACACACTCTGCTTTTGAGAAAAGAGCACTCTTCTACTCTACTGTGTTTCCTATGGTGTCCGAACAGTGAGCTTGCTCAGAACAAAAGAACTGTACTTCCTACACACTCGGGCAATATCTAGTTCAACTCTGCTTAGGAAACTGAGAAGAACAGTAGCTCCTGTTCCGTTGAATACACATTACTTGCTGGGAACAGACGCGAGTGCTATTTGCACTGTGTATGGCAATGGGAGCACAATAGTGACTCTTCTTACCAGGAAACAACTCTTGCTCATAGGACCAGAAACTGCATGTGATTCAACTCCATTTAGGACTGGGAATGAAACGCTAACTCGCCTTACAAGAAACACACTCTGCTTTTGAGAAAAGAGCACTCTTCTACTCTAATGTGTTTCCTTTAGGGCCAGAACAGTGAGCTTGCTCAGAACAAAAGAACTGTGATTCATACACACACAGGCCATGTCTAGTTCAACTCTGCTTAGGAAACTGACAAGAACAGTAGATCCTCTTCATTCCAATACACTGTACTTGCTGGGAACAGACGCGAGTGCTATTGCACTGTGTATGGCAATGGGAGCGAAATAGTGACTTTTCTTACCAGAAAACAACTCTTGCTCGTAGGACCAAATACTGCGTGTGACTCAACTCCATTTAGGACTGGGAAACAAACTCTAGCTCGCCTTACAAGAAACACACTCTGCTTTTGAGAAAAGAGCACTCTTCTACTCTACTGTGTTTCCTATAGGGTCCGAAGAGTCAGCTTGCTCAGAACAAAAGAACTGTGCTTCCTACACACACAGGCCATATCTAGTTCAACTCTGCTTAGGAAACTGACAAGAACAGTAGATCCTCTTCAGTCCAATACACTATACTTGCTGGGAACAGACACGAGTGCTACTTGCACTGTTTATGGCAATGGGAGCGCAATAGTGACTCTTCTTACCAGAAAACAACTCTTGCTCGTAGGACCAGAAACTGCATGTGATTCAACTCCATTTAAGACTGGGAAACAAACGCTAGCTCGCCTTACAAGAAACACACTCTGCTTTTGAGAAAAGGGCACTCTTCTATTCTACTGTGGTTTTTATGGTGTCCGAACAGTGAGCTTGCTCAGAACAAAAGAACTGTACTTCCTACACACTCGGGCAATATATAGGTCAATTCTGCTTAGGAAACTGACAAGAACAGTAGCTTCTCTTCAGTCCAATACACAGTACTTGCTGGGAACAGACGCGTGTGCTATTTGCACTGTGTATGGCAATGGGAGCACAATAGTGACTCTTCTTACCAGGAAACAACTCTTGCTCGTAGGACCAGAAACTGCATGTGATTCACCTCCATTTAGGACTGGGAAACAAACGCTAACTCGCCTGACGAGAAACACACTCTGCTTTTGAGAAAAGAGCACTCTTCTACTCTAATGTGTTTCCTTTAGGGCCAGAAGAGTGAGCTTGCACAGTACAAAAGAACAGTGCTTCCTACACACATGGGCCATATCTAGTTCAACTCTGCTTAGGAAACTGACAAGAACAGTAGATCCTCTTCAGTGCAATACACTGTACATGCTGCGAACAGACGCGAGTGCTATTTGCCCTGTGTATGACAATGGGAGTACAATAGTGACTCTTCTTACCAGATAACAACTCTTGCTCGTAGGACCAGAAACTGCATGTGATTCAACTCCATTTAGGACTGGGAAACAAACGCTAGCTTGCCTTACAAGAAACACACTCTGCTTTTGAGAAAAGAGCACTCTTGTACTCTACTGTGTTTCCTATGGGGTCCGAACAGTGAGCTTGCTCAGAACAAAAGAACTGTGATTCATACACACACGGGCCATGTCTAGTTCAACTCTGCTTAGGAAACTGACAAGAACAGTAGATCCTCTTCAGTCCAATACACAGTACTTGCTGGGAATAGACGCGAGTGCTATTTGCACTGTGTATGGCAATGGGAGCACAATAGTGACTCTTCTTACAAGGAAACAACTCTTGCTCGTAGGACCAGAAACTGCGTGTGATTCAACTCCATTTAGGACTGGGAAACAAAAGCTAACTCGCCTTATAAGAAACACACTTGCTTTTGAGAAAAGAGCACTCTTCTACTCTAATGTATTTCCTTTAGGGCCAGAACAGTGAGCTTGCTCTAAACAAAAGAACAGTGCTTCCTACACACACAGGCCATATCTAGTTCAAATCTGCTTAGGAAACTGACAAGAACAGTAGATCCTCTTCAGTGAAATACACTGTATATCATGCTGGGAACAGACGCCAGTGCTATTTGCCCTGTGTATGACAATGGGAGCACAATAGTGACTATTCTTTCCAGAAAACAACTCTTGCTCGTAAGACCAAAACTGCATGTGATTCAACTCCATTTAGGACTGGGAAACAAACGCTAGCTCGCCTTACAAGAAACACACTCTGCTTTTGAGAAAAGAGCACTCTTCTACTCTACTGTTTTTCCTATGGGATCCGAACAGTGAGCTTGCTCAGAACAAAAGAACTGTGCTTCCTACACACACGGGCCATGTCTAGTTCAACTCTGCATAGGAAACTGACAAGAACAGTAGATCCTCTTCATTCAAATACACTGTACTTGCTGGGAACAGACGTGAGTGCTATTTGCACTGTGTATGGCAATGGGAGCGCAATAGTGACTCTTCTTACCAGAAAACAACTCTTGCTCGTAGGACCAAATACTGCATGTGACTCAACTCCATTTAGGACTGGGAAACAAACGCTAGCTCGCCTTACAAGAAACACACTCTGCTTTTGAGAAAAGAGCACTCTTCTACTCTACTGTGTTTCCTATGGTGTCCGAACAGTGAGCTTGCTCAGAACAAAAGAACTGTACTTCCTACACACTCGGGCAATATATAGGTCAATTCTGCTTAGGAAACTGACAAGAACAGTAGCTTCTCTTCAGTCCAATACACAGTACTTGCTGGGAACAGACGCGTGTGCTATTTGCACTGTGTATGGCAATGGGAGCACAATAGTGACTCTTCTTACCAGGAAACAACTCTTGCTCGTAGGACCAGAAACTGCATGTGATTCACCTCCATTTAGGACTGGGAAACAAACGCTAACTCGCCTTACGAGAAACACACTCTGCTTTTGAGAAAAGAGCACTCTTCTACTCTAATGTGTTTCCTTTAGGGCCAGAAGAGTGAGCTTGCACAATACAAAGGAACAGTGCTTCCTACACACACGGGCCATATCTAGTTCAACTCTGCTTAGGAAACTGACAAGAACAGTATATCCTCTTCAGTGCAATACACTGTACATGCTGCGAACAGACGCGAGTGCTATTTGCCCTGTGTATGACAATGGGAGTACAATAGTGACTCTTCTTACCAGGAAACAACTCTTGCTCGTAGGACCAGAAACTGCATGTGATTCACCTCCATTTAGGACTGGGAAACAAACGCTAACTCGCCTTACGAGAAACACACTCTGCTTTTGAGAAAAGAGCACTCTTCTACTCTAATGTGTTTCCTTTAGGGCCAGAAGAGTGAGCTTGCACAGTACAAAAGAACAGTGCTTCCTACACACACGGGCCATATCTAGTTCAACTCTGCTTAGGAAACTGACAAGAACAGTAGATCCTCTTCAGTGCAATACACTGTACATGCTGCGAACAGACGCGAGTGCTATTTGCCCTGTGTATGACAATGGGAGTACAATAGTGACTCTTCTTACCAGATAACAACTCTTGCTCGTAGGACCAGAAACTGCATGTGATTCAACTCCATTTAGGACTGGGAAACAAACGCTAGCTTGCCTTACAAGAAACACACTCTGCTTTTGAGAAAAGAGCACTCTTGTACTCTACTGTGTTTCCTATGGGGTCCGAACAGTGAGCTTGCTCAGAACAAAAGAACTGTGATTCATACACACACGGGCCATGTCTAGTTCAACTCTGCTTAGGAAACTGACAAGAACAGTAGCTCCTCTTCATTCCAATACATTGTACTTGCTGGGAACAGACGCGAGTGCTATTTGCACTGTGTATGGCAATGGGAGCGCAATAGTGACTCTTCTTACCAGAAAACAACTCTTGCTCGTAGGACCAAATACTGCATGTGACTCAACTCCATTTAGGACTGGGAAACAAACGCTAGCTCGCCTTACAAGAAACACACTCTGCTTTTGAGAAAAGAGCACTCTTCTACTCTAATGTGTTTCCTATAGGGCCACACAATGAGCATGCTCAGAACAAAAGAACTGTGCTTCCTACACACACGGCCATATGTAGTTCAATTCTGCTTAGGAAACTGACAAGAACAGTAGATCCTCTTCAGTCCAATACACTGTACATGCTGGGAACAGAAGCCAGTGCTATTTGCCTTGTGTATGACAATGGGAGCACAATAGTGACTCTTCTTACCAGAAAACAACTCTTGCTCGTAGGAACAGAAACTGCATGTGATTCAACTCCATTCAGGACTGGGAAACAAACACTAGCTGGCCTTACAAGAAACACACTCTGCTTTTGAGAAAAGATCACTCTTTTATTCTACTGTGTTTCCTATGGGGTCCGAACAGTGAGCTTGCTCAGAACAAAAGAACTGTGCTTCCTACACACACGGGCCATGTCTAGTTCAACTCTGCTTAGGAAACTGACAAGAACAGTAGCTCCTCTTCATTCCAATACATTGTACTTGCTGGGAACAGACGCGAGTGCTATTTGCACTGTGTATGGCAATGGGAGCGCAATAGTGACTCTTCTTACCAGAAAACAACTCTTGCTCGTAGGACCAAATACTGCATGTGACTCAACTCCATTTAGGACTGGGAAACAAACGCTAGCTTGCCTTACATGAAACACACTCTGCTTTTGAGAAAAGAGCACTCTTCTACTCTACTGTGTTTCCTATGGTGTCCGAACAGTGAGCTTGCTCAGAACAAAAGAACTGTGCTTCCTACACACTCAGGCAATATCTAGTTCAACTCTGCTTAGGAAACTGACAAGAACAGTAGCTTCTCTTCAGTCCAATACACAGTACTTGCTGGGAATAGACGCGAGTGCTATTTGCACTGTGTATGGCAATGGGAGCACAATAGTGACTCTTCTTACAAGGAAACAACTCTTGCTCGTAGGACCAGAAACTGCGTGTGATTCAACTCCATTTAGGACTGGGAAACAAAAGCTAACTCGCCTTATAAGAAACACACTTGCTTTTGAGAAAAGAGCACTCTTCTACTCTAATGTATTTCCTTTAGGGCCAGAACAGTGAGCTTGCTCTAAACAAAAGAACAGTGCTTCCTACACACACAGGCCATATCTAGTTCAAATCTGCTTAGGAAACTGACAAGAACAGTAGATCCTCTTCAGTGAAATACACTGTATATCATGCTGGGAACAGACGCCAGTGCTATTTGCCCTGTGTATGACAATGGGAGCACAATAGTGACTATTCTTTCCAGAAAACAACTCTTGCTCGTAAGACCAAAACTGCATGTGATTCAACTCCATTTAGGACTGGGAAACAAACGCTAGCTCGCCTTACAAGAAACACACTCTGCTTTTGAGAAAAGAGCACTCTTCTACTCTACTGTTTTTCCTATGGGATCCGAACAGTGAGCTTGCTCAGAACAAAAGAACTGTGCTTCCTACACACACGGGCCATGTCTAGTTCAACTCTGCTTAGGAAACTGACAAGAACAGTAGATCCTCTTCATTCAAATACACTGTACTTGCTGGGAACAGACGTGAGTGCTCTTTGCACTGTGTATGGCAATGGGAGCGCAATAGTGACTCTACTTACCAGAAAACAACTCTTGCTCGTAGGACCAAATACTGCATGTGACTCAACTCCATTTAGGACTGGGAAACAAACGCTAGCTCGCCTTACAAGAAACACACTCTGCTTTTGAGAAAAGAGCACTCTTCTACTCTACTGTGTTTCCTATGGTGTCCGAACAGTGAGCTTGCTCAGAACAAAAGAACTGTACTTCCTACACACTCGGGCAATATATAGGTCAATTCTGCTTAGGAAACTGACAAGAACAGTAGCTTCTCTTCAGTCCAATACACAGTACTTGCTGGGAATAGACGCGAGTGCTATTTGCACTGTGTATGGCAATGGGAGCACAATAGTGACTCTTCTTACAAGGAAACAACTCTTGCTCGTAGGACCAGAAACTGCGTGTGATTCAACTCCATTTAGGACTGGGAAACAAAAGCTAACTCGCCTTATAAGAAACACACTTGCTTTTGAGAAAAGAGCACTCTTCTACTCTAATGTATTTCCTTTAGGGCCAGAACAGTGAGCTTGCTCTAAACAAAAGAACAGTGCTTCCTACACACACAGGCCATATCTAGTTCAAATCTGCTTAGGAAACTGACAAGAACAGTAGATCCTCTTCAGTGAAATACACTGTATATCATGCTGGGAACAGACGCCAGTGCTATTTGCCCTGTGTATGACAATGGGAGCACAATAGTGACTATTCTTTCCAGAAAACAACTCTTGCTCGTAAGACCAAAACTGCATGTGATTCAACTCCATTTAGGACTGGGAAACAAACGCTAGCTCGCCTTACAAGAAACACACTCTGCTTTTGAGAAAAGAGCACTCTTCTACTCTACTGTTTTTCCTATGGGATCCGAACAGTGAGCTTGCTCAGAACAAAAGAACTGTGCTTCCTACACACACGGGCCATGTCTAGTTCAACTCTGCTTAGGAAACTGACAAGAACAGTAGATCCTCTTCATTCAAATACACTGTACTTGCTGGGAACAGACGTGAGTGCTCTTTGCACTGTGTATGGCAATGGGAGCGCAATAGTGACTCTTCTTACCAGAAAACAACTCTTGCTCGTAGGACCAAATACTGCATGTGACTCAACTCCATTTAGGACTGGGAAACAAACGCTAGCTCGCCTTACAAGAAACACACTCTGCTTTTGAGAAAAGAGCACTCTTCTACTCTACTGTGTTTCCTATGGTGTCCGAACAGTGAGCTTGCTCAGAACAAAAGAACTGTACTTCCTACACACTCGGGCAATATATAGGTCAATTCTGCTTAGGAAACTGACAAGAACAGTAGCTTCTCTTCAGTCCAATACACAGTACTTGCTGGGAACAGACGCGTGTGCTATTTGCACTGTGTATGGCAATGGGAGCACAATAGTGACTCTTCTTACCAGGAAACAACTCTTGCTCGTAGGACCAGAAACTGCATGTGATTCACCTCCATTTAGGACTGGGAAACAAACGCTAACTCGTCTGACGAGAAACACACTCTGCTTTTGAGAAAAGAGCACTCTTCTACTCTAATGTGTTTCCTTTAGGGCCAGAAGAGTGAGCTTGCACAGTACAAAAGAACAGTGCTTCCTACACACACGGGCCATATCTAGTTCAACTCTGCTTAGGAAACTGACAAGAACAGTAGATCCTCTTCAGTGAAATACACTGTACATGCTGCGAACAGACGCGAGTGCTATTTGCCCTGTGTATGACAATGGGAGTACAATAGTGACTCTTCTTACCAGATAACAACTCTTGCTCGTAGGACCAGAAACTGCATGTGATTCAACTCCATTTAGGACTGGGAAACAAACGCTAGCTCGCCTTACAAGAAACACACTCTGCTTTTGAGAAAAGAGCACTCTTCTACTCTACTGTTTTTCCTATGGGATCCGAACAGTGAGCTTGCTCAGAACAAAAGAACTGTGCTTCCTACACACACGGGCCATGTCTAGTTCAACTCTGCATAGGAAACTGACAAGAACAGTAGATCCTCTTCATTCAAATACACTGTACTTGCTGGGAACAGACGTGAGTGCTATTTGCACTGTGTATGGCAATGGGAGCGCAATAGTGACTCTTCTTACCAGAAAACAACTCTTGCTCGTAGGACCAAATACTGCATGTGACTCAACTCCATTTAGGACTGGGAAACAAACGCTAGCTCGCCTTACAAGAAACACACTCTGCTTTTGAGAAAAGAGCACTCTTCTACTCTACTGTGTTTCCTATGGTGTCCGAACAGTGAGCTTGCTCAGAACAAAAGAACTGTACTTCCTACACACTCGGGCAATATATAGGTCAATTCTGCTTAGGAAACTGACAAGAACAGTAGCTTCTCTTCAGTCCAATACACAGTACTTGCTGGGAACAGACGCGTGTGCTATTTGCACTGTGTATGGCAATGGGAGCACAATAGTGACTCTTCTTACCAGGAAACAACTCTTGCTCGTAGGACCAGAAACTGCATGTGATTCACCTCCATTTAGGACTGGGAAACAAACGCTAACTCGCCTTACGAGAAACACACTCTGCTTTTGAGAAAAGAGCACTCTTCTACTCTAATGTGTTTCCTTTAGGGCCAGAAGAGTGAGCTTGCACAATACAAAGGAACAGTGCTTCCTACACACACGGGCCATATCTAGTTCAACTCTGCTTAGGAAACTGACAAGAACAGTATATCCTCTTCAGTGCAATACACTGTACATGCTGCGAACAGACGCGAGTGCTATTTGCCCTGTGTATGACAATGGGAGTACAATAGTGACTCTTCTTACCAGGAAACAACTCTTGCTCGTAGGACCAGAAACTGCATGTGATTCACCTCCATTTAGGACTGGGAAACAAACGCTAACTCGCCTTACGAGAAACACACTCTGCTTTTGAGAAAAGAGCACTCTTCTACTCTAATGTGTTTCCTTTAGGGCCAGAAGAGTGAGCTTGCACAGTACAAAAGAACAGTGCTTCCTACACACACGGGCCATATCTAGTTCAACTCTGCTTAGGAAACTGACAAGAACAGTAGATCCTCTTCAGTGCAATACACTGTACATGCTGCGAACAGACGCGAGTGCTATTTGCCCTGTGTATGACAATGGGAGTACAATAGTGACTCTTCTTACCAGATAACAACTCTTGCTCGTAGGACCAGAAACTGCATGTGATTCAACTCCATTTAGGACTGGGAAACAAACGCTAGCTTGCCTTACAAGAAACACACTCTGCTTTTGAGAAAAGAGCACTCTTGTACTCTACTGTGTTTCCTATGGGGTCCGAACAGTGAGCTTGCTCAGAACAAAAGAACTGTGATTCATACACACACGGGCCATGTCTAGTTCAACTCTGCTTAGGAAACTGACAAGAACAGTAGCTCCTCTTCATTCCAATACATTGTACTTGCTGGGAACAGACGCGAGTGCTATTTGCACTGTGTATGGCAATGGGAGCGCAATAGTGACTCTTCTTACCAGAAAACAACTCTTGCTCGTAGGACCAAATACTGCATGTGACTCAACTCCATTTAGGACTGGGAAACAAACGCTAGCTCGCCTTACAAGAAACACACTCTGCTTTTGAGAAAAGAGCACTCTTCTACTCTAATGTGTTTCCTATAGGGCCACACAATGAGCATGCTCAGAACAAAAGAACTGTGCTTCCTACACACACGGCCATATGTAGTTCAATTCTGCTTAGGAAACTGACAAGAACAGTAGATCCTCTTCAGTCCAATACACTGTACATGCTGGGAACAGAAGCCAGTGCTATTTGCCTTGTGTATGACAATGGGAGCACAATAGTGACTCTTCTTACCAGAAAACAACTCTTGCTCGTAGGAACAGAAACTGCATGTGATTCAACTCCATTCAGGACTGGGAAACAAACACTAGCTGGCCTTACAAGAAACACACTCTGCTTTTGAGAAAAGATCACTCTTTTATTCTACTGTGTTTCCTATGGGGTCCGAACAGTGAGCTTGCTCAGAACAAAAGAACTGTGCTTCCTACACACACGGGCCATGTCTAGTTCAACTCTGCTTAGGAAACTGACAAGAACAGTAGCTCCTCTTCATTCCAATACATTGTACTTGCTGGGAACAGACGCGAGTGCTATTTGCACTGTGTATGGCAATGGGAGCGCAATAGTGACTCTTCTTACCAGAAAACAACTCTTGCTCGTAGGACCAAATACTGCATGTGACTCAACTCCATTTAGGACTGGGAAACAAACGCTAGCTTGCCTTACATGAAACACACTCTGCTTTTGAGAAAAGAGCACTCTTTCTACTCTACTGTGTTTCCTATGGTGTCCGAACAGTGAGCTTGCTCAGAACAAAAGAACTGTGCTTCCTACACACTCAGGCAATATCTAGTTCAACTCTGCTTAGGAAACTGACAAGAACAGTAGCTTCTCTTCAGTCCAATACACAGTACTTGCTGGGAATAGACGCGAGTGCTATTTGCACTGTGTATGGCAATGGGAGCACAATAGTGACTCTTCTTACAAGGAAACAACTCTTGCTCGTAGGACCAGAAACTGCGTGTGATTCAACTCCATTTAGGACTGGGAAACAAAAGCTAACTCGCCTTATAAGAAACACACTTGCTTTTGAGAAAAGAGCACTCTTCTACTCTAATGTATTTCCTTTAGGGCCAGAACAGTGAGCTTGCTCTAAACAAAAGAACAGTGCTTCCTACACACACAGGCCATATCTAGTTCAAATCTGCTTAGGAAACTGACAAGAACAGTAGATCCTCTTCAGTGAAATACACTGTATATCATGCTGGGAACAGACGCCAGTGCTATTTGCCCTGTGTATGACAATGGAGCACAATAGTGACTATTCTTTCCAGAAAACAACTCTTGCTCGTAAGACCAAAACTGCATGTGATTCAACTCCATTTAGGACTGGGAAACAAACGCTAGCTCGCCTTACAAGAAACACACTCTGCTTTTGAGAAAAGAGCACTCTTCTACTCTACTGTTTTTCCTATGGGATCCGAACAGTGAGCTTGCTCAGAACAAAAGAACTGTGCTTCCTACACACACGGGCCATGTCTAGTTCAACTCTGCTTAGGAAACTGACAAGAACAGTAGATCCTCTTCATTCAAATACACTGTACTTGCTGGGAACAGACGTGAGTGCTCTTTGCACTGTGTATGGCAATGGGAGCGCAATAGTGACTCTACTTACCAGAAAACAACTCTTGCTCGTAGGACCAAATACTGCATGTGACTCAACTCCATTTAGGACTGGGAAACAAACCCTAGCTCGCCTTACAAGAAACACACTCTGCTTTTGAGAAAAGAGCACTCTTCTACTCTACTGTGTTTCCTATGGTGTCCGAACAGTGAGCTTGCTCAGAACAAAAGAACTGTACTTCCTACACACTCGGGCAATATATAGGTCAATTCTGCTTAGGAAACTGACAAGAACAGTAGCTTCTCTTCAGTCCAATACACAGTACTTGCTGGGAATAGACGCGAGTGCTATTTGCACTGTGTATGGCAATGGGAGCACAATAGTGACTCTTCTTACAAGGAAACAACTCTTGCTCGTAGGACCAGAAACTGCGTGTGATTCAACTCCATTTAGGACTGGGAAACAAAAGCTAACTCGCCTTATAAGAAACACACTTGCTTTTGAGAAAAGAGCACTCTTCTACTCTAATGTATTTCCTTTAGGGCCAGAACAGTGAGCTTGCTCTAAACAAAAGAACAGTGCTTCCTACACACACAGGCCATATCTAGTTCAAATCTGCTTAGGAAACTGACAAGAACAGTAGATCCTCTTCAGTGAAATACACTGTATATCATGCTGGGAACAGACGCCAGTGCTATTTGCCCTGTGTATGACAATGGGAGCACAATAGTGACTATTCTTTCCAGAAAACAACTCTTGCTCGTAAGACCAAAACTGCATGTGATTCAACTCCATTTAGGACTGGGAAACAAACGCTAGCTCGCCTTACAAGAAACACACTCTGCTTTTGAGAAAAGAGCACTCTTCTACTCTACTGTTTTTCCTATGGGATCCGAACAGTGAGCTTGCTCAGAACAAAAGAACTGTGCTTCCTACACACACGGGCCATGTCTAGTTCAACTCTGCTTAGGAAACTGACAAGAACAGTAGATCCTCTTCATTCAAATACACTGTACTTGCTGGGAACAGACGTGAGTGCTCTTTGCACTGTGTATGGCAATGGGAGCGCAATAGTGACTCTTCTTACCAGAAAACAACTCTTGCTCGTAGGACCAAATACTGCATGTGACTCAACTCCATTTAGGACTGGGAAACAAACGCTAGCTCGCCTTACAAGAAACACACTCTGCTTTTGAGAAAAGAGCACTCTTCTACTCTACTGTGTTTCCTATGGTGTCCGAACAGTGAGCTTGCTCAGAACAAAAGAACTGTACTTCCTACACACTCGGGCAATATATAGGTCAATTCTGCTTAGGAAACTGACAAGAACAGTAGCTTCTCTTCAGTCCAATACACAGTACTTGCTGGGAACAGACGCGTGTGCTATTTGCACTGTGTATGGCAATGGGAGCACAATAGTGACTCTTCTTACCAGGAAACAACTCTTGCTCGTAGGACCAGAAACTGCATGTGATTCACCTCCATTTAGGACTGGGAAACAAACGCTAACTCGTCTGACGAGAAACACACTCTGCTTTTGAGAAAAGAGCACTCTTCTACTCTAATGTGTTTCCTTTAGGGCCAGAAGAGTGAGCTTGCACAGTACAAAAGAACAGTGCTTCCTACACACACGGGCCATATCTAGTTCAACTCTGCTTAGGAAACTGACAAGAACAGTAGATCCTCTTCAGTGCAATACACTGTACATGCTGCGAACAGACGCGAGTGCTATTTGCCCTGTGTATGACAATGGGAGTACAATAGTGACTCTTCTTACCAGATAACAACTCTTGCTCGTAGGACCAGAAACTGCATGTGATTCAACTCCATTTAGGACTGGGAAACAAACGCTAGCTCGCCTTACAAGAAACACACTCTGCTTTTGAGAAAAGAGCACTCTTCTACTCTACTGTTTTTTCCTATGGGATCCGAACAGTGAGCTTGCTCAGAACAAAAGAACTGTGCTTCCTACACACACGGGCCATGTCTAGTTCAACTCTGCATAGGAAACTGACAAGAACAGTAGATCCTCTTCATTCAAATACACTGTACTTGCTGGGAACAGACGTGAGTGCTATTTGCACTGTGTATGGCAATGGGAGCGCAATAGTGACTCTTCTTACCAGAAAACAACTCTTGCTCGTAGGACCAAATACTGCATGTGACTCAACTCCATTTAGGACTGGGAAACAAACGCTAGCTCGCCTTACAAGAAACACACTCTGCTTTTGAGAAAAGAGCACTCTTCTACTCTACTGTGTTTCCTATGGTGTCCGAACAGTGAGCTTGCTCAGAACAAAAGAACTGTACTTCCTACACACTCGGGCAATATATAGGTCAATTCTGCTTAGGAAACTGACAAGAACAGTAGCTTCTCTTCAGTCCAATACACAGTACTTGCTGGGAACAGACGCGTGTGCTATTTGCACTGTGTATGGCAATGGGAGCACAATAGTGACTCTTCTTACCAGGAAACAACTCTTGCTCGTAGGACCAGAAACTGCATGTGATTCACCTCCATTTAGGACTGGGAAACAAACGCTAACTCGCCTTACGAGAAACACACTCTGCTTTTGAGAAAAGAGCACTCTTCTACTCTAATGTGTTTCCTTTAGGGCCAGAAGAGTGAGCTTGCACAATACAAAGGAACAGTGCTTCCTACACACACGGGCCATATCTAGTTCAACTCTGCTTAGGAAACTGACAAGAACAGTATATCCTCTTCAGTGCAATACACTGTACATGCTGCGAACAGACGCGAGTGCTATTTGCCCTGTGTATGACAATGGGAGTACAATAGTGACTCTTCTTACCAGGAAACAACTCTTGCTCGTAGGACCAGAAACTGCATGTGATTCACCTCCATTTAGGACTGGGAAACAAACGCTAACTCGCCTTACGAGAAACACACTCTGCTTTTGAGAAAAGAGCACTCTTCTACTCTAATGTGTTTCCTTTAGGGCCAGAAGAGTGAGCTTGCACAGTACAAAAGAACAGTGCTTCCTACACACACGGGCCATATCTAGTTCAACTCTGCTTAGGAAACTGACAAGAACAGTAGATCCTCTTCAGTGCAATACACTGTACATGCTGCGAACAGACGCGAGTGCTATTTGCCCTGTGTATGACAATGGGAGTACAATAGTGACTCTTCTTACCAGATAACAACTCTTGCTCGTAGGACAGAAACTGCATGTGATTCAACTCCATTTAGGACTGGGAAACAAACGCTAGCTTGCCTTACAAGAAACACACTCTGCTTTTGAGAAAAGAGCACTCTTGTACTCTACTGTGTTTCCTATGGGGTCCGAACAGTGAGCTTGCTCAGAACAAAAGAACTGTGATTCATACACACACGGGCCATGTCTAGTTCAACTCTGCTTAGGAAACTGACAAGAACAGTAGCTCCTCTTCATTCCAATACATTGTACTTGCTGGGAACAGACGCGAGTGCTATTTGCACTGTGTATGGCAATGGGAGCGCAATAGTGACTCTTCTTACCAGAAAACAACTCTTGCTCGTAGGACCAAATACTGCATGTGACTCAACTCCATTTAGGACTGGGAAACAAACGCTAGCTCGCCTTACAAGAAACACACTCTGCTTTTGAGAAAAGAGCACTCTTCTACTCTAATGTGTTTCCTATAGGGCCACACAATGAGCATGCTCAGAACAAAAGAACTGTGCTTCCTACACACACGGCCATATGTAGTTCAAATCTGCTTAGGAAACTGACAAGAACAGTAGATCCTCTTCAGTGAAATACACTGTATATCATGCTGGGAACAGACGCCAGTGCTATTTGCCCTGTGTATGACAATGGGAGCACAATAGTGACTATTCTTTCCAGAAAACAACTCTTGCTCGTAAGACCAAAACTGCATGTGATTCAACTCCATTTAGGACTGGGAAACAAACGCTAGCTCGCCTTACAAGAAACACACTCTGCTTTTGAGAAAAGAGCACTCTTCTACTCTACTGTTTTTCCTATGGGATCCGAACAGTGAGCTTGCTCAGAACAAAAGAACTGTGCTTCCTACACACACGGGCCATGTCTAGTTCAACTCTGCTTAGGAAACTGACAAGAACAGTAGATCCTCTTCATTCAAATACACTGTACTTGCTGGGAACAGACGTGAGTGCTCTTTGCACTGTGTATGGCAATGGGAGCGCAATAGTGACTCTTCTTACCAGAAAACAACTCTTGCTCGTAGGACCAAATACTGCATGTGACTCAACTCCATTTAGGACTGGGAAACAAACGCTAGCTCGCCTTACAAGAAACACACTCTGCTTTTGAGAAAAGAGCACTCTTCTACTCTACTGTGTTTCCTATGGTGTCCGAACAGTGAGCTTGCTCAGAACAAAAGAACTGTACTTCCTACACACTCGGGCAATATATAGGTCAATTCTGCTTAGGAAACTGACAAGAACAGTAGCTTCTCTTCAGTCCAATACACAGTACTTGCTGGGAACAGACGCGTGTGCTATTTGCACTGTGTATGGCAATGGGAGCACAATAGTGACTCTTCTTACCAGGAAACAACTCTTGCTCGTAGGACCAGAAACTGCATGTGATTCACCTCCATTTAGGACTGGGAAACAAACGCTAACTCGTCTGACGAGAAACACACTCTGCTTTTGAGAAAAGAGCACTCTTCTACTCTAATGTGTTTCCTTTAGGGCCAGAAGAGTGAGCTTGCACAGTACAAAAGAACAGTGCTTCCTACACACACGGGCCATATCTAGTTCAACTCTGCTTAGGAAACTGACAAGAACAGTAGATCCTCTTCAGTGCAATACACTGTACATGCTGCGAACAGACGCGAGTGCTATTTGCCCTGTGTATGACAATGGGAGTACAATAGTGACTCTTCTTACCAGATAACAACTCTTGCTCGTAGGACCAGAAACTGCATGTGATTCAACTCCATTTAGGACTGGGAAACAAACGCTAGCTCGCCTTACAAGAAACACACTCTGCTTTTGAGAAAAGAGCACTCTTCTACTCTACTGTTTTTCCTATGGGATCCGAACAGTGAGCTTGCTCAGAACAAAAGAACTGTGCTTCCTACACACACGGGCCATGTCTAGTTCAACTCTGCATAGGAAACTGACAAGAACAGTAGATCCTCTTCATTCAAATACACTGTACTTGCTGGGAACAGACGTGAGTGCTATTTGCACTGTGTATGGCAATGGGAGCGCAATAGTGACTCTTCTTACCAGAAAACAACTCTTGCTCGTAGGACCAAATACTGCATGTGACTCAACTCCATTTAGGACTGGGAAACAAACGCTAGCTCGCCTTACAAGAAACACACTCTGCTTTTGAGAAAAGAGCACTCTTCTACTCTACTGTGTTTCCTATGGTGTCCGAACAGTGAGCTTGCTCAGAACAAAAGAACTGTACTTCCTACACACTCGGGCAATATATAGGTCAATTCTGCTTAGGAAACTGACAAGAACAGTAGCTTCTCTTCAGTCCAATACACAGTACTTGCTGGGAACAGACGCGTGTGCTATTTGCACTGTGTATGGCAATGGGAGCACAATAGTGACTCTTCTTACCAGGAAACAACTCTTGCTCGTAGGACCAGAAACTGCATGTGATTCACCTCCATTTAGGACTGGGAAACAAACGCTAACTCGCCTTACGAGAAACACACTCTGCTTTTGAGAAAAGAGCACTCTTCTACTCTAATGTGTTTCCTTTAGGGCCAGAAGAGTGAGCTTGCACAATACAAAGGAACAGTGCTTCCTACACACACGGGCCATATCTAGTTCAACTCTGCTTAGGAAACTGACAAGAACAGTATATCCTCTTCAGTGCAATACACTGTACATGCTGCGAACAGACGCGAGTGCTATTTGCCCTGTGTATGACAATGGGAGTACAATAGTGACTCTTCTTACCAGGAAACAACTCTTGCTCGTAGGACCAGAAACTGCATGTGATTCACCTCCATTTAGGACTGGGAAACAAACGCTAACTCGCCTTACGAGAAACACACTCTGCTTTTGAGAAAAGAGCACTCTTCTACTCTAATGTGTTTCCTTTAGGGCCAGAAGAGTGAGCTTGCACAGTACAAAAGAACAGTGCTTCCTACACACACGGGCCATATCTAGTTCAACTCTGCTTAGGAAACTGACAAGAACAGTAGATCCTCTTCAGTGCAATACACTGTACATGCTGCGAACAGACGCGAGTGCTATTTGCCCTGTGTATGACAATGGGAGTACAATAGTGACTCTTCTTACCAGATAACAACTCTTGCTCGTAGGACCAGAAACTGCATGTGATTCAACTCCATTTAGGACTGGGAAACAAACGCTAGCTTGCCTTACAAGAAACACACTCTGCTTTTGAGAAAAGAGCACTCTTGTACTCTACTGTGTTTCCTATGGGGTCCGAACAGTGAGCTTGCTCAGAACAAAAGAACTGTGATTCATACACACACGGGCCATGTCTAGTTCAACTCTGCTTAGGAAACTGACAAGAACAGTAGCTCCTCTTCATTCCAATACATTGTACTTGCTGGGAACAGACGCGAGTGCTATTTGCACTGTGTATGGCAATGGGAGCGCAATAGTGACTCTTCTTACCAGAAAACAACTCTTGCTCGTAGGACCAAATACTGCATGTGACTCAACTCCATTTAGGACTGGGAAACAAACGCTAGCTCGCCTTACAAGAAACACACTCTGCTTTTGAGAAAAGAGCACTCTTCTACTCTAATGTGTTTCCTATAGGGCCACACAATGAGCATGCTCAGAACAAAAGAACTGTGCTTCCTACACACACGGCCATATGTAGTTCAATTCTGCTTAGGAAACTGACAAGAACAGTAGATCCTCTTCAGTCCAATACACTGTACATGCTGGGAACAGAAGCCAGTGCTATTTGCCTTGTGTATGACAATGGGAGCACAATAGTGACTCTTCTTACCAGAAAACAACTCTTGCTCGTAGGAACAGAAACTGCATGTGATTCAACTCCATTCAGGACTGGGAAACAAACACTAGCTGGCCTTACAAGAAACACACTCTGCTTTTGAGAAAAGATCACTCTTTTATTCTACTGTGTTTCCTATGGGGTCCGAACAGTGAGCTTGCTCAGAACAAAAGAACTGTGCTTCCTACACACACGGGCCATGTCTAGTTCAACTCTGCTTAGGAAACTGACAAGAACAGTAGCTCCTCTTCATTCCAATACATTGTACTTGCTGGGAACAGACGCGAGTGCTATTTGCACTGTGTATGGCAATGGGAGCGCAATAGTGACTCTTCTTACCAGAAAACAACTCTTGCTCGTAGGACCAAATACTGCATGTGACTCAACTCCATTTAGGACTGGGAAACAAACGCTAGCTTGCCTTACATGAAACACACTCTGCTTTTGAGAAAAGAGCACTCTTCTACTCTACTGTGTTTCCTATGGTGTCCGAACAGTGAGCTTGCTCAGAACAAAAGAACTGTGCTTCCTACACACTCAGGCAATATCTAGTTCAACTCTGCTTAGGAAACTGACAAGAACAGTAGCTTCTCTTCAGTCCAATACACAGTACTTGCTGGGAATAGACGCGAGTGCTATTTGCACTGTGTATGGCAATGGGAGCACAATAGTGACTCTTCTTACAAGGAAACAACTCTTGCTCGTAGGACCAGAAACTGCGTGTGATTCAACTCCATTTAGGACTGGGAAACAAAAGCTAACTCGCCTTATAAGAAACACACTTGCTTTTGAGAAAAGAGCACTCTTCTACTCTAATGTATTTCCTTTAGGGCCAGAACAGTGAGCTTGCTCTAAACAAAAGAACAGTGCTTCCTACACACACAGGCCATATCTAGTTCAAATCTGCTTAGGAAACTGACAAGAACAGTAGATCCTCTTCAGTGAAATACACTGTATATCATGCTGGGAACAGACGCCAGTGCTATTTGCCCTGTGTATGACAATGGGAGCACAATAGTGACTATTCTTTCCAGAAAACAACTCTTGCTCGTAAGACCAAAACTGCATGTGATTCAACTCCATTTAGGACTGGGAAACAAACGCTAGCTCGCCTTACAAGAAACACACTCTGCTTTTGAGAAAAGAGCACTCTTCTACTCTACTGTTTTTCCTATGGGATCCGAACAGTGAGCTTGCTCAGAACAAAAGAACTGTGCTTCCTACACACACGGGCCATGTCTAGTTCAACTCTGCTTAGGAAACTGACAAGAACAGTAGATCCTCTTCATTCAAATACACTGTACTTGCTGGGAACAGACGTGAGTGCTCTTTGCACTGTGTATGGCAATGGGAGCGCAATAGTGACTCTACTTACCAGAAAACAACTCTTGCTCGTAGGACCAAATACTGCATGTGACTCAACTCCATTTAGGACTGGGAAACAAACGCTAGCTCGCCTTACAAGAAACACACTCTGCTTTTGAGAAAAGAGCACTCTTCTACTCTACTGTGTTTCCTATGGTGTCCGAACAGTGAGCTTGCTCAGAACAAAAGAACTGTACTTCCTACACACTCGGGCAATATATAGGTCAATTCTGCTTAGGAAACTGACAAGAACAGTAGCTTCTCTTCAGTCCAATACACAGTACTTGCTGGGAATAGACGCGAGTGCTATTTGCACTGTGTATGGCAATGGGAGCACAATAGTGACTCTTCTTACAAGGAAACAACTCTTGCTCGTAGGACCAGAAACTGCGTGTGATTCAACTCCATTTAGGACTGGGAAACAAAAGCTAACTCGCCTTATAAGAAACACACTTGCTTTTGAGAAAAGAGCACTCTTCTACTCTAATGTATTTCCTTTAGGGCCAGAACAGTGAGCTTGCTCTAAACAAAAGAACAGTGCTTCCTACACACACAGGCCATATCTAGTTCAAATCTGCTTAGGAAACTGACAAGAACAGTAGATCCTCTTCAGTGAAATACACTGTATATCATGCTGGGAACAGACGCCAGTGCTATTTGCCCTGTGTATGACAATGGGAGCACAATAGTGACTATTCTTTCCAGAAAACAACTCTTGCTCGTAAGACCAAAACTGCATGTGATTCAACTCCATTTAGGACTGGGAAACAAACGCTAGCTCGCCTTACAAGAAACACACTCTGCTTTTGAGAAAAGAGCACTCTTCTACTCTACTGTTTTTCCTATGGGATCCGAACAGTGAGCTTGCTCAGAACAAAAGAACTGTGCTTCCTACACACACGGGCCATGTCTAGTTCAACTCTGCTTAGGAAACTGACAAGAACAGTAGATCCTCTTCATTCAAATACACTGTACTTGCTGGGAACAGACGTGAGTGCTCTTTGCACTGTGTATGGCAATGGGAGCGCAATAGTGACTCTTCTTACCAGAAAACAACTCTTGCTCGTAGGACCAAATACTGCATGTGACTCAACTCCATTTAGGACTGGGAAACAAACGCTAGCTCACCTTACAAGAAACACACTCTGCTTTTGAGAAAAGAGCACTCTTCTACTCTACTGTGTTTCCTATGGTGTCCGAACAGTGAGCTTGCTCAGAACAAAAGAACTGTACTTCCTACACACTCGGGCAATATATAGGTCAATTCTGCTTAGGAAACTGACAAGAACAGTAGCTTCTCTTCAGTCCAATACACAGTACTTGCTGGGAACAGACGCGTGTGCTATTTGCACTGTGTATGGCAATGGGAGCACAATAGTGACTCTTCTTACCAGGAAACAACTCTTGCTCGTAGGACCAGAAACTGCATGTGATTCACCTCCATTTAGGACTGGGAAACAAACGCTAACTCGTCTGACGAGAAACACACTCTGCTTTTGAGAAAAGAGCACTCTTCTACTCTAATGTGTTTCCTTTAGGGCCAGAAGAGTGAGCTTGCACAGTACAAAAGAACAGTGCTTCCTACACACACGGGCCATATCTAGTTCAACTCTGCTTAGGAAACTGACAAGAACAGTAGATCCTCTTCAGTGCAATACACTGTACATGCTGCGAACAGACGCGAGTGCTATTTGCCCTGTGTATGACAATGGGAGTACAATAGTGACTCTTCTTACCAGATAACAACTCTTGCTCGTAGGACCAGAAACTGCATGTGATTCAACTCCATTTAGGACTGGGAAACAAACGCTAGCTCGCCTTACAAGAAACACACTCTGCTTTTGAGAAAAGAGCACTCTTCTACTCTACTGTTTTTCCTATGGGATCCGAACAGTGAGCTTGCTCAGAACAAAAGAACTGTGCTTCCTAAACACACGGGCCATGTCTAGTTCAACTCTGCATAGGAAACTGACAAGAACAGTAGATCCTCTTCATTCAAATACACTGTACTTGCTGGGAACAGACGTGAGTGCTATTTGCACTGTGTATGGCAATGGGAGCGCAATAGTGACTCTTCTTACCAGAAAACAACTCTTGCTCGTAGGACCAAATACTGCATGTGACTCAACTCCATTTAGGACTGGGAAACAAACGCTAGCTTGCCTTACAAGAAACACACTCTGCTTTTGAGAAAAGAGCACTCTTCTACTCTACTGTGTTTCCTATGGTGTCCGAACAGTGAGCTTGCTCAGAACAAAAGAACTGTACTTCCTACACACTCGGGCAATATATAGGTCAATTCTGCTTAGGAAACTGACAAGAACAGTAGCTTCTCTTCAGTCCAATACACAGTACTTGCTGGGAACAGACGCGTGTGCTATTTGCACTGTGTATGGCAATGGGAGCACAATAGTGACTCTTCTTACCAGGAAACAACTCTTGCTCGTAGGACCAGAAACTGCATGTGATTCACCTCCATTTAGGACTGGGAAACAAACGCTAACTCGCCTTACGAGAAACACACTCTGCTTTTGAGAAAAGAGCACTCTTCTACTCTAATGTGTTTCCTTTAGGGCCAGAAGAGTGAGCTTGCACAATACAAAGGAACAGTGCTTCCTACACACACGGGCCATATCTAGTTCAACTCTGCTTAGGAAACTGACAAGAACAGTATATCCTCTTCAGTGCAATACACTGTACATGCTGCGAACAGACGCGAGTGCTATTTGCCCTGTGTATGACAATGGGAGTACAATAGTGACTCTTCTTACCAGGAAACAACTCTTGCTCGTAGGACCAGAAACTGCATGTGATTCACCTCCATTTAGGACTGGGAAACAAACGCTAACTCGCCTTACGAGAAACACACTCTGCTTTTGAGAAAAGAGCACTCTTCTACTCTAATGTGTTTCCTTTAGGGCCAGAAGAGTGAGCTTGCACAGTACAAAAGAACAGTGCTTCCTACACACACGGGCCATATCTAGTTCAACTCTGCTTAGGAAACTGACAAGAACAGTAGATCCTCTTCAGTGCAATACACTGTACATGCTGCGAACAGACGCGAGTGCTATTTGCCCTGTGTATGACAATGGGAGTACAATAGTGACTCTTCTTACCAGATAACAACTCTTGCTCGTAGGACCAGAAACTGCATGTGATTCAACTCCATTTAGGACTGGGAAACAAACGCTAGCTTGCCTTACAAGAAACACACTCTGCTTTTGAGAAAAGAGCACTCTTGTACTCTACTGTGTTTCCTATGGGGTCCGAACAGTGAGCTTGCTCAGAACAAAAGAACTGTGATTCATACACACACGGGCCATGTCTAGTTCAACTCTGCTTAGGAAACTGACAAGAACAGTAGCTCCTCTTCATTCCAATACATTGTACTTGCTGGGAACAGACGCGAGTGCTATTTGCACTGTGTATGGCAATGGGAGCGCAATAGTGACTCTTCTTACCAGAAAACAACTCTTGCTCGTAGGACCAAATACTGCATGTGACTCAACTCCATTTAGGACTGGGAAACAAACGCTAGCTCGCCTTACAAGAAACACACTCTGCTTTTGAGAAAAGAGCACTCTTCTACTCTAATGTGTTTCCTATAGGGCCACACAATGAGCATGCTCAGAACAAAAGAACTGTGCTTCCTACACACACGGCCATATGTAGTTCAATTCTGCTTAGGAAACTGACAAGAACAGTAGATCCTCTTCAGTCCAATACACTGTACATGCTGGGAACAGAAGCCAGTGCTATTTGCCTTGTGTATGACAATGGGAGCACAATAGTGACTCTTCTTACCAGAAAACAACTCTTGCTCGTAGGAACAGAAACTGCATGTGATTCAACTCCATTCAGGACTGGGAAACAAACACTAGCTGGCCTTACAAGAAACACACTCTGCTTTTGAGAAAAGATCACTCTTTTATTCTACTGTGTTTCCTATGGGGTCCGAACAGTGAGCTTGCTCAGAACAAAAGAACTGTGCTTCCTACACACACGGGCCATGTCTAGTTCAACTCTGCTTAGGAAACTGACAAGAACAGTAGCTCCTCTTCATTCCAATACATTGTACTTGCTGGGAACAGACGCGAGTGCTATTTGCACTGTGTATGGCAATGGGAGCGCAATAGTGACTCTTCTTACCAGAAAACAACTCTTGCTCGTAGGACCAAATACTGCATGTGACTCAACTCCATTTAGGACTGGGAAACAAACGCTAGCTTGCCTTACATGAAACACACTCTGCTTTTGAGAAAAGAGCACTCTTCTACTCTACTGTGTTTCCTATGGTGTCCGAACAGTGAGCTTGCTCAGAACAAAAGAACTGTGCTTCCTACACACTCAGGCAATATCTAGTTCAACTCTGCTTAGGAAACTGACAAGAACAGTAGCTTCTCTTCAGTCCAATACACAGTACTTGCTGGGAATAGACGCGAGTGCTATTTGCACTGTGTATGGCAATGGGAGCACAATAGTGACTCTTCTTACAAGGAAACAACTCTTGCTCGTAGGACCAGAAACTGCGTGTGATTCAACTCCATTTAGGACTGGGAAACAAAAGCTAACTCGCCTTATAAGAAACACACTTGCTTTTGAGAAAAGAGCACTCTTCTACTCTAATGTATTTCCTTTAGGGCCAGAACAGTGAGCTTGCTCTAAACAAAAGAACAGTGCTTCCTACACACACAGGCCATATCTAGTTCAAATCTGCTTAGGAAACTGACAAGAACAGTAGATCCTCTTCAGTGAAATACACTGTATATCATGCTGGGAACAGACGCCAGTGCTATTTGCCCTGTGTATGACAATGGGAGCACAATAGTGACTATTCTTTCCAGAAAACAACTCTTGCTCGTAAGACCAAAACTGCATGTGATTCAACTCCATTTAGGACTGGGAAACAAACGCTAGCTCGCCTTACAAGAAACACACTCTGCTTTTGAGAAAAGAGCACTCTTCTACTCTACTGTTTTTCCTATGGGATCCGAACAGTGAGCTTGCTCAGAACAAAAGAACTGTGCTTCCTACACACACGGGCCATGTCTAGTTCAACTCTGCTTAGGAAACTGACAAGAACAGTAGATCCTCTTCATTCAAATACACTGTACTTGCTGGGAACAGACGTGAGTGCTCTTTGCACTGTGTATGGCAATGGGAGCGCAATAGTGACTCTACTTACCAGAAAACAACTCTTGCTCGTAGGACCAAATACTGCATGTGACTCAACTCCATTTAGGACTGGGAAACAAACGCTAGCTCGCCTTACAAGAAACACACTCTGCTTTTGAGAAAAGAGCACTCTTCTACTCTACTGTGTTTCCTATGGTGTCCGAACAGTGAGCTTGCTCAGAACAAAAGAACTGTACTTCCTACACACTCGGGCAATATATAGGTCAATTCTGCTTAGGAAACTGACAAGAACAGTAGCTTCTCTTCAGTCCAATACACAGTACTTGCTGGGAATAGACGCGAGTGCTATTTGCACTGTGTATGGCAATGGGAGCACAATAGTGACTCTTCTTACAAGGAAACAACTCTTGCTCGTAGGACCAGAAACTGCGTGTGATTCAACTCCATTTAGGACTGGGAAACAAAAGCTAACTCGCCTTATAAGAAACACACTTGCTTTTGAGAAAAGAGCACTCTTCTACTCTAATGTATTTCCTTTAGGGCCAGAACAGTGAGCTTGCTCTAAACAAAAGAACAGTGCTTCCTACACACACAGGCCATATCTAGTTCAAATCTGCTTAGGAAACTGACAAGAACAGTAGATCCTCTTCAGTGAAATACACTGTATATCATGCTGGGAACAGACGCCAGTGCTATTTGCCCTGTGTATGACAATGGGAGCACAATAGTGACTATTCTTTCCAGAAAACAACTCTTGCTCGTAAGACCAAAACTGCATGTGATTCAACTCCATTTAGGACTGGGAAACAAACGCTAGCTCGCCTTACAAGAAACACACTCTGCTTTTGAGAAAAGAGCACTCTTCTACTCTACTGTTTTTCCTATGGGATCCGAACAGTGAGCTTGCTCAGAACAAAAGAACTGTGCTTCCTACACACACGGGCCATGTCTAGTTCAACTCTGCTTAGGAAACTGACAAGAACAGTAGATCCTCTTCATTCAAATACACTGTACTTGCTGGGAACAGACGTGAGTGCTCTTTGCACTGTGTATGGCAATGGGAGCGCAATAGTGACTCTTCTTACCAGAAAACAACTCTTGCTCGTAGGACCAAATACTGCATGTGACTCAACTCCATTTAGGACTGGGAAACAAACGCTAGCTCGCCTTACAAGAAACACACTCTGCTTTTGAGAAAAGAGCACTCTTCTACTCTACTGTGTTTCCTATGGTGTCCGAACAGTGAGCTTGCTCAGAACAAAAGAACTGTACTTCCTACACACTCGGGCAATATATAGGTCAATTCTGCTTAGGAAACTGACAAGAACAGTAGCTTCTCTTCAGTCCAATACACAGTACTTGCTGGGAACAGACGCGTGTGCTATTTGCACTGTGTATGGCAATGGGAGCACAATAGTGACTCTTCTTACCAGGAAACAACTCTTGCTCGTAGGACCAGAAACTGCATGTGATTCACCTCCATTTAGGACTGGGAAACAAACGCTAACTCGTCTGACGAGAAACACACTCTGCTTTTGAGAAAAGAGCACTCTTCTACTCTAATGTGTTTCCTTTAGGGCCAGAAGAGTGAGCTTGCACAGTACAAAAGAACAGTGCTTCCTACACACACGGGCCATATCTAGTTCAACTCTGCTTAGGAAACTGACAAGAACAGTAGATCCTCTTCAGTGCAATACACTGTACATGCTGCGAACAGACGCGAGTGCTATTTGCCCTGTGTATGACAATGGGAGTACAATAGTGACTCTTCTTACCAGATAACAACTCTTGCTCGTAGGACCAGAAACTGCATGTGATTCAACTCCATTTAGGACTGGGAAACAAACGCTAGCTCGCCTTACAAGAAACACACTCTGCTTTTGAGAAAAGAGCACTCTTCTACTCTACTGTTTTTCCTATGGGATCCGAACAGTGAGCTTGCTCAGAACAAAAGAACTGTGCTTCCTACACACACGGGCCATGTCTAGTTCAACTCTGCATAGGAAACTGACAAGAACAGTAGATCCTCTTCATTCAAATACACTGTACTTGCTGGGAACAGACGTGAGTGCTATTTGCACTGTGTATGGCAATGGGAGCGCAATAGTGACTCTTCTTACCAGAAAACAACTCTTGCTCGTAGGACCAAATACTGCATGTGACTCAACTCCATTTAGGACTGGGAAACAAACGCTAGCTCGCCTTACAAGAAACACACTCTGCTTTTGAGAAAAGAGCACTCTTCTACTCTACTGTGTTTCCTATGGTGTCCGAACAGTGAGCTTGCTCAGAACAAAAGAACTGTACTTCCTACACACTCGGGCAATATATAGGTCAATTCTGCTTAGGAAACTGACAAGAACAGTAGCTTCTCTTCAGTCCAATACACAGTACTTGCTGGGAACAGACGCGTGTGCTATTTGCACTGTGTATGGCAATGGGAGCACAATAGTGACTCTTCTTACCAGGAAACAACTCTTGCTCGTAGGACCAGAAACTGCATGTGATTCACCTCCATTTAGGACTGGGAAACAAACGCTAACTCGCCTTAGGAGAAACACACTCTGCTTTTGAGAAAAGAGCACTCTTCTACTCTAATGTGTTTCCTTTAGGGCCAGAAGAGTGAGCTTGCACAATACAAAGGAACAGTGCTTCCTACACACACGGGCCATATCTAGTTCAACTCTGCTTAGGAAACTGACAAGAACAGTATATCCTCTTCAGTGCAATACACTGTACATGCTGCGAACAGACGCGAGTGCTATTTGCCCTGTGTATGACAATGGGAGTACAATAGTGACTCTTCTTACCAGGAAACAACTCTTGCTCGTAGGACCAGAAACTGCATGTGATTCACCTCCATTTAGGACTGGGAAACAAACGCTAACTCGCCTTACGAGAAACACACTCTGCTTTTGAGAAAAGAGCACTCTTCTACTCTAATGTGTTTCCTTTAGGGCCAGAAGAGTGAGCTTGCACAGTACAAAAGAACAGTGCTTCCTACACACACGGGCCATATCTAGTTCAACTCTGCTTAGGAAACTGACAAGAACAGTAGATCCTCTTCAGTGCAATACACTGTACATGCTGCGAACAGACGCGAGTGCTATTTGCCCTGTGTATGACAATGGGAGTACAATAGTGACTCTTCTTACCAGATAACAACTCTTGCTCGTAGGACCAGAAACTGCATGTGATTCAACTCCATTTAGGACTGGGAAACAAACGCTAGCTTGCCTTACAAGAAACACACTCTGCTTTTGAGAAAAGAGCACTCTTGTACTCTACTGTGTTTCCTATGGGGTCCGAACAGTGAGCTTGCTCAGAACAAAAGAACTGTGATTCATACACACACGGGCCATGTCTAGTTCAACTCTGCTTAGGAAACTGACAAGAACAGTAGCTCCTCTTCATTCCAATACATTGTACTTGCTGGGAACAGACGCGAGTGCTATTTGCACTGTGTATGGCAATGGGAGCGCAATAGTGACTCTTCTTACCAGAAAACAACTCTTGCTCGTAGGACCAAATACTGCATGTGACTCAACTCCATTTAGGACTGGGAAACAAACGCTAGCTCGCCTTACAAGAAACACACTCTGCTTTTGAGAAAAGAGCACTCTTCTACTCTAATGTGTTTCCTATAGGGCCACACAATGAGCATGCTCAGAACAAAAGAACTGTGCTTCCTACACACACGGCCATATGTAGTTCAAATCTGCTTAGGAAACTGACAAGAACAGTAGATCCTCTTCAGTGAAATACACTGTATATCATGCTGGGAACAGACGCCAGTGCTATTTGCCCTGTGTATGACAATGGGAGCACAATAGTGACTATTCTTACCAGGAAACAACTCTTGATCGTAAGACCAAAACTGCATGTGATTCAACTCCATTTAGGACTGGGAAACAAACGCTAGCTCACCTTACAAGAAACACACTCTGCTTTTGAGAAAAGAGCACTCTTCTACTCTACTGTTTTTCCTATGGGATCCGAACAGTGAGCTTGCTCAGAACAAAAGAACTGTGCTTCCTACACACACGGGCCATGTCTAGTTCAACTCTGCTTAGGAAACTGACAAGAACAGTAGATCCTCTTCATTCAAATACACTGTACTTGCTGGGAACAGACGTGAGTGCTATTTGCACTGTGTATGGCAATGGGAGCGCAATAGTGACTCTTCTTACCAGAAAACAACTCTTGCTCGTAGGACCAAATACTGCATGTGACTCAACTCCATTTAGGACTGGGAAACAAACGCTAGCTCGCCTTACAAGAAACACACTCTGCTTTTGAGAAAAGAGCACTCTTCTACTCTACTGTGTTTCCTATGGTGTCCGAACAGTGAGCTTGCTCAGAACAAAAGAACTGTACTTCCTACACACTCGGGCAATATATAGGTCAATTCTGCTTAGGAAACTGACAAGAACAGTAGCTTCTCTTCAGTCCAATACACAGTACTTGCTGGGAACAGACGCGTGTGCTATTTGCACTGTGTATGGCAATGGGAGCACAATAGTGACTCTTCTTACCAGGAAACAACTCTTGCTCGTAGGACCAGAAACTGCATGTGATTCACCTCCATTTAGGACTGGGAAACAAACGCTAACTCGTCTGACGAGAAACACACTCTGCTTTTGAGAAAAGAGCACTCTTCTACTCTAATGTGTTTCCTTTAGGGCCAGAAGAGTGAGCTTGCACAGTACAAAAGAACAGTGCTTCCTACACACACGGGCCATATCTAGTTCAACTCTGCTTAGGAAACTGACAAGAACAGTAGATCCTCTTCAGTGCAATACACTGTACATGCTGCGAACAGACGCGAGTGCTATTTGCCCTGTGTATGACAATGGGAGTACAATAGTGACTCTTCTTACCAGATAACAACTCTTGCTCGTAGGACCAGAAACTGCATGTGATTCAACTCCATTTAGGACTGGGAAACAAACGCTAGCTTGCCTTACAAGAAACACACTCTGCTTTTGAGAAAAGAGCACTCTTGTACTCTACTGTGTTTCCTATGGGGTCCGAACAGTGAGCTTGCTCAGAACAAAAGAACTGTGATTCATACACACACGGGCCATGTCTAGTTCAACTCTGCTTAGGAAACTGACAAGAACAGTAGCTCCTCTTCATTCCAATACACTGTACTTGCTGGGAACAGACGCGAGTGCTATTGCACTGTGTATGGCAATGGGAGCGAAATAGTGACTTTTCTTACCAGAAAACAACTCTTGCTCGTAGGACCAAATACTGCTTGTGACTCAACTCCATTTAGGAGTGGGAAACAAACTCTAGCTCGCCTTACAAGAAACACACTCTGCTTTTGAGAAAAGAGCACTCTTCTACTCTACTGTGTTTCCTATAGGGTCCGAACAGTCAGCTTGCTCAGAACAAAAGAACTGTGCTTCCTACACACACGGGCCATATCTAGTTCAACTCTGCTTAGGAAACTGACAAGAACAGTAGATCCTCTTCAGTCCAATACACTATACTTGCTGGGAACAGACGCCAGTGCTATTTGCACTGTTTATGGCAATGGGAGCGCAATAGTGACTCTTCTTACCAGAAAACAACTCTTGCTCATAGGACCAGAAACTGCATGTGATTCAACTCCATTTAAGACTGGGAAACAAACGCTAGCTGGCCTTACAAGAAACACACTCTGCTTTTGAGAAAAGATCACTCTTTTATTCTACTGTGTTTCCTATGGGGTCCGAACAGTGAGCTTGCTCAGAACAAAAGAACTGTGCTTCCTACACACACGGGCCATGTCTAGTTCAACTCTGCTTAGGAAACTGACAAGAACAGTAGCTCCTCTTCATTCCAATACATTGTACTTGCTGGGAACAGACGCGAGTGCTATTTGCACTGTGTATGGCAATGGGAGCGCAATAGTGACTCTTCTTACCAGAAAACAACTCTTGCTCGTAGGACCAGAAACTGCATGTGACTCAACTCCATTTAGGACTGGGAAACAAACGCTAGCTTGCCTTACATGAAACACACTCTGCTTTTGATAAAAGAGCACTCTTCTACTCTACTGTGTTTCCTATGGTGTCCGAACAGTGAGCTTGCTCAGAACAAAAGAACTGTGCTTCCTACACACTCAGGCAATATCTAGTTCAACTCTGCTTAGGAAACTGACAAGAACAGTAGCTTCTCTTCAGTCCAATACACAGTACTTGCTGGGAATAGACGCGAGTGCTATTTGCACTGTGTATGGCAATGGGAGCACAATAGTGACTCTTCTTACAAGGAAACAACTCTTGCTCGTAGGACCAGAAACTGCGTGTGATTCAACTCCATTTAGGACTGGGAAACAAAAGCTAACTCGCCTTATAAGAAACACACTTGCTTTTGAGAAAAGAGCACTCTTCTACTCTAATGTATTTCCTTTAGGGCCAGAACAGTGAGCTTGCTCTAAACAAAAGAACAGTGCTTCCTACACACACAGGCCATATCTAGTTCAAATCTGCTTAGGAAACTGACAAGAACAGTAGATCCTCTTCAGTGAAATACACTGTATATCATGCTGGGAACAGACGCCAGTGCTATTTGCCCTGTGTATGACAATGGGAGCACAATAGTGACTATTCTTACCAGGAAACAACTCTTGATCGTAAGACCAAAACTGCATGTGATTCAACTCCATTTAGGACTGGGAAACAAACGCTAGCTCGCCTTAAAAGAAACACACTCTGCTTTTGAGAAAAGAGCACTCTTCTACTCTACTGTTTTTCCTATGGGATCCGAACAGTGAGCTTGCTCAGAACAAAAGAACTGTGCTTCCTACACACACGGGCCATGTCTAGTTCAACTCTGCATAGGAAACTGACAAGAACAGTAGATCCTCTTCATTCAAATACACTGTACTTGCTGGGAACAGACGTGAGTGCTATTTGCACTGTGTATGGCAATGGGAGCGCAATAGTGACTCTTCTTACCAGAAAACAACTCTTGCTCGTAGGACCAAATACTGCATGTGCCTCAACTCCATTTAGGACTGGGAAACAAACGCTAGCTCGCCTTACAAGAAACACACTCTGCTTTTGAGAAAAGAGCACTCTTCTACTCTACTGTGTTTCCTATGGTGTCCGAACAGTGAGCTTGCTCAGAACAAAAGAACTGTACTTCCTACACACTCGGGCAATATATAGGTCAATTCTGCTTAAGAAACTGACAAGAACAGTAGCTTCTCTTCAGTCCAATACACAGTACTTGCTGGGAACAGACGCGTGTGCTATTTGCACTGTGTATGGCAATGGGAGCACAATAGTGACTCTTCTTACCAGGAAACAACTCTTGCTCGTAGGACCAGAAACTGCATGTGATTCACCTCCATTTAGGACTGGGAAACAAACGCTAACTCGCCTTACGAGAAACACACTCTGCTTTTGAGAAAAGAGCACTCTTCTACTCTAATGTGTTTCCTTTAGGGCCAGAAGAGTGAGCTTGCACAATACAAAGGAACAGTGCTTCCTACACACACGGGCCATATCTAGTTCAACTCTGCTTAGGAAACTGACAAGAACAGTATATCCTCTTCAGTGCAATACACTGTACATGCTGCGAACAGACGCGAGTGCTATTTGCCCTGTGTATGACAATGGGAGTACAATAGTGACTCTTCTTACCAGGAAACAACTCTTGCTCGTAGGACCAGAAACTGCATGTGATTCACCTCCATTTAGGACTGGGAAACAAACGCTAACTCGCCTTACGAGAAACACACTCTGCTTTTGAGAAAAGAGCACTCTTCTACTCTAATGTGTTTCCTTTAGGGCCAGAAGAGTGAGCTTGCACAGTACAAAAGAACAGTGCTTCCTACACACACGGGCCATATCTAGTTCAACTCTGCTTAGGAAACTGACAAGAACAGTAGATCCTCTTCAGTGCAATACACTGTACATGCTGCGAACAGACGCGAGTGCTATTTGCCCTGTGTATGACAATGGGAGTACAATAGTGACTCTTCTTACCAGATAACAACTCTTGCTCGTAGGACCAGAAACTGCATGTGATTCAACTCCATTTAGGACTGGGAAACAAACGCTAGCTTGCCTTACAAGAAACACACTCTGCTTTTGAGAAAAGAGCACTCTTGTACTCTACTGTGTTTCCTATGGGGTCCGAACAGTGAGCTTGCTCAGAACAAAAGAACTGTGATTCATACACACACGGGCCATGTCTAGTTCAACTCTGCTTAGGAAACTGACAAGAACAGTAGCTCCTCTTCATTCCAATACATTGTACTTGCTGGGAACAGACGCGAGTGCTATTTGCACTGTGTATGGCAATGGGAGCGCAATAGTGACTCTTCTTACCAGAAAACAACTCTTGCTCGTAGGACCAAATACTGCATGTGACTCAACTCCATTTAGGACTGGGAAACAAACGCTAGCTCGCCTTACAAGAAACACACTCTGCTTTTGAGAAAAGAGCACTCTTCTACTCTAATGTGTTTCCTATAGGGCCACACAATGAGCATGCTCAGAACAAAAGAACTGTGCTTCCTACACACACGGCCATATGTAGTTCAATTCTGCTTAGGAAACTGACAAGAACAGTAGATCCTCTTCAGTCCAATACACTGTACATGCTGGGAACAGAAGCCAGTGCTATTTGCCTTGTGTATGACAATGGGAGCACAATAGTGACTCTTCTTACCAGAAAACAACTCTTGCTCGTAGGAACAGAAACTGCATGTGATTCAACTCCATTCAGGACTGGGAAACAACACTAGCTGGCCTTACAAGAAACACACTCTGCTTTTGAGAAAAGATCACTCTTTTATTCTACTGTGTTTCCTATGGGGTCCGAACAGTGAGCTTGCTCAGAACAAAAGAACTGTGCTTCCTACACACACGGGCCATGTCTAGTTCAACTCTGCTTAGGAAACTGACAAGAACAGTAGCTCCTCTTCATTCCAATACATTGTACTTGCTGGGAACAGACGCGAGTGCTATTTGCACTGTGTATGGCAATGGGAGCGCAATAGTGACTCTTCTTACCAGAAAACAACTCTTGCTCGTAGGACCAAATACTGCATGTGACTCAACTCCATTTAGGACTGGGAAACAAACGCTAGCTTGCCTTACATGAAACACACTCTGCTTTTGAGAAAAGAGCACTCTTCTACTCTACTGTGTTTCCTATGGTGTCCGAACAGTGAGCTTGCTCAGAACAAAAGAACTGTGCTTCCTACACACTCAGGCAATATCTAGTTCAACTCTGCTTAGGAAACTGACAAGAACAGTAGCTTCTCTTCAGTCCAATACACAGTACTTGCTGGGAATAGACGCGAGTGCTATTTGCACTGTGTATGGCAATGGGAGCACAATAGTGACTCTTCTTACAAGGAAACAACTCTTGCTCGTAGGACCAGAAACTGCGTGTGATTCAACTCCATTTAGGACTGGGAAACAAAAGCTAACTCGCCTTATAAGAAACACACTTGCTTTTGAGAAAAGAGCACTCTTCTACTCTAATGTATTTCCTTTAGGGCCAGAACAGTGAGCTTGCTCTAAACAAAAGAACAGTGCTTCCTACACACACAGGCCATATCTAGTTCAAATCTGCTTAGGAAACTGACAAGAACAGTAGATCCTCTTCAGTGAAATACACTGTATATCATGCTGGGAACAGACGCCAGTGCTATTTGCCCTGTGTATGACAATGGGAGCACAATAGTGACTATTCTTTCCAGAAAACAACTCTTGCTCGTAAGACCAAAACTGCATGTGATTCAACTCCATTTAGGACTGGGAAACAAACGCTAGCTCGCCTTACAAGAAACACACTCTGCTTTTGAGAAAAGAGCACTCTTCTACTCTACTGTTTTTCCTATGGGATCCGAACAGTGAGCTTGCTCAGAACAAAAGAACTGTGCTTCCTACACACACGGGCCATGTCTAGTTCAACTCTGCTTAGGAAACTGACAAGAACAGTAGATCCTCTTCATTCAAATACACTGTACTTGCTGGGAACAGACGTGAGTGCTCTTTGCACTGTGTATGGCAATGGGAGCGCAATAGTGACTCTACTTACCAGAAAACAACTCTTGCTCGTAGGACCAAATACTGCATGTGACTCAACTCCATTTAGGACTGGGAAACAAACGCTAGCTCGCCTTACAAGAAACACACTCTGCTTTTGAGAAAAGAGCACTCTTCTACTCTACTGTGTTTCCTATGGTGTCCGAACAGTGAGCTTGCTCAGACAAAAGAACTGTACTTCCTACACACTCGGGCAATATATAGGTCAATTCTGCTTAGGAAACTGACAAGAACAGTAGCTTCTCTTCAGTCCAATACACAGTACTTGCTGGGAATAGACGCGAGTGCTATTTGCACTGTGTATGGCAATGGGAGCACAATAGTGACTCTTCTTACAAGGAAACAACTCTTGCTCGTAGGACCAGAAACTGCGTGTGATTCAACTCCATTTAGGACTGGGAAACAAAAGCTAACTCGCCTTATAAGAAACACACTTGCTTTTGAGAAAAGAGCACTCTTCTACTCTAATGTATTTCCTTTAGGGCCAGAACAGTGAGCTTGCTCTAAACAAAAGAACAGTGCTTCCTACACACACAGGCCATATCTAGTTCAAATCTGCTTAGGAAACTGACAAGAACAGTAGATCCTCTTCAGTGAAATACACTGTATATCATGCTGGGAACAGACGCCAGTGCTATTTGCCCTGTGTATGACAATGGGAGCACAATAGTGACTATTCTTTCCAGAAAACAAACTCTTGCTCGTAAGACCAAAACTGCATGTGATTCAACTCATTTAGGACTGGGAAACAAACGCTAGCTCGCCTTACAAGAAACACACTCTGCTTTTGAGAAAAGAGCACTCTTCTACTCTACTGTTTTTCCTATGGGATCCGAACAGTGAGCTTGCTCAGAACAAAAGAACTGTGCTTCCTACACACACGGGCCATGTCTAGTTCAACTCTGCTTAGGAAACTGACAAGAACAGTAGATCCTCTTCATTCAAATACACTGTACTTGCTGGGAACAGACGTGAGTGCTCTTTGCACTGTGTATGGCAATGGGAGCGCAATAGTGACTCTACTTACCAGAAAACAACTCTTGCTCGTAGGACCAAATACTGCATGTGACTCAACTCCATTTAGGACTGGGAAACAAACGCTAGCTCGCCTTACAAGAAACACACTCTGCTTTTGAGAAAAGAGCACTCTTCTACTCTACTGTGTTTCCTATGGTGTCCGAACAGTGAGCTTGCTCAGAACAAAAGAACTGTACTTCCTACACACTCGGGCAATATATAGGTCAATTCTGCTTAGGAAACTGACAAGAAACAGTAGCTTCTCTTCAGTCCAATACACAGTACTTGCTGGGAACAGACGCGTGTGCTATTTGCACTGTGTATGGCAATGGGAGCACAATAGTGACTCTTCTTACCAGGAAACAACTCTTGCTCGTAGGACCAGAAACTGCATGTGATTCACCTCCATTTAGGACTGGGAAACAAACGCTAACTCGCCTTACGAGAAACACACTCTGCTTTTGAGAAAAGAGCACTCTTCTACTCTAATGTGTTTCCTTTAGGGCCAGAAGAGTGAGCTTGCACAATACAAAGGAACAGTGCTTCCTACACACACGGGCCATATCTAGTTCAACTCTGCTTAGGAAACTGACAAGAACAGTATATCCTCTTCAGTGCAATACACTGTACATGCTGCGAACAGACGCGAGTGCTATTTGCCCTGTGTATGACAATGGGAGTACAATAGTGACTCTTCTTACCAGGAAACAACTCTTGCTCGTAGGACCAGAAACTGCATGTGATTCACCTCCATTTAGGACTGGGAAACAAACGCTAACTCGCCTTACGAGAAACACACTCTGCTTTTGAGAAAAGAGCACTCTTCTACTCTAATGTGTTTCCTTTAGGGCCAGAAGAGTGAGCTTGCACAGTACAAAAGAACAGTGCTTCCTACACACACGGGCCATATCTAGTTCAACTCTGCTTAGGAAAACTGACAAGAACAGTAGATCCTCTTCAGTGCAATACACTGTACATGCTGCGAACAGACGCGAGTGCTATTTGCCCTGTGTATGACAATGGGAGTACAATAGTGACTCTTCTTACCAGATAACAACTCTTGCTCGTAGGACCAGAAACTGCATGTGATTCAACTCCATTTAGGACTGGGAAACAAACGCTAGCTTGCCTTACAAGAAACACACTCTGCTTTTGAGAAAAGAGCACTCTTGTACTCTACTGTGTTTCCTATGGGGTCCGAACAGTGAGCTTGCTCAGAACAAAAGAACTGTGATTCATACACACACGGGCCATGTCTAGTTCAACTCTGCTTAGGAAACTGACAAGAACAGTAGCTCCTCTTCATTCCAATACATTGTACTTGCTGGGAACAGACGCGAGTGCTATTTGCACTGTGTATGGCAATGGGAGCGCAATAGTGACTCTTCTTACCAGAAAACAACTCTTGCTCGTAGGACCAAATACTGCATGTGACTCAACTCCATTTAGGACTGGGAAACAAACGCTAGCTCGCCTTACAAGAAACACACTCTGCTTTTGAGAAAAGAGCACTCTTCTACTCTAATGTGTTTCCTATAGGGCCACACAATGAGCATGCTCAGAACAAAAGAACTGTGCTTCCTACACACACGGCCATATGTAGTTCAATTCTGCTTAGGAAACTGACAAGAACAGTAGATCCTCTTCAGTCCAATACACTGTACATGCTGGGAACAGAAGCCAGTGCTATTTGCCTTGTGTATGACAATGGGAGCACAATAGTGACTCTTCTTACCAGAAAACAACTCTTGCTCGTAGGAACAGAAACTGCATGTGATTCAACTCCATTCAGGACTGGGAAACAAACACTAGCTGGCCTTACAAGAAACACACTCTGCTTTTGAGAAAAGATCACTCTTTTATTCTACTGTGTTTCCTATGGGGTCCGAACAGTGAGCTTGCTCAGAACAAAAGAACTGTGCTTCCTACACACACGGGCCATGTCTAGTTCAACTCTGCTTAGGAAACTGACAAGAACAGTAGCTCCTCTTCATTCCAATACATTGTACTTGCTGGGAACAGACGCGAGTGCTATTTGCACTGTGTATGGCAATGGGAGCGCAATAGTGACTCTTCTTACCAGAAAACAACTCTTGCTCGTAGGACCAAATACTGCATGTGACTCAACTCCATTTAGGACTGGGAAACAAACGCTAGCTTGCCTTACATGAAACACACTCTGCTTTTGAGAAAAGAGCACTCTTCTACTCTACTGTGTTTCCTATGGTGTCCGAACAGTGAGCTTGCTCAGAACAAAAGAACTGTGCTTCCTACACACTCAGGCAATATCTAGTTCAACTCTGCTTAGGAAACTGACAAGAACAGTAGCTTCTCTTCAGTCCAATACACAGTACTTGCTGGGAATAGACGCGAGTGCTATTTGCACTGTGTATGGCAATGGGAGCACAATAGTGACTCTTCTTACAAGGAAACAACTCTTGCTCGTAGGACCAGAAACTGCGTGTGATTCAACTCCATTTAGGACTGGGAAACAAAAGCTAACTCGCCTTATAAGAAACACACTTGCTTTTGAGAAAAGAGCACTCTTCTACTCTAATGTATTTCCTTTAGGGCCAGAACAGTGAGCTTGCTCTAAACAAAAGAACAGTGCTTCCTACACACACAGGCCATATCTAGTTCAAATCTGCTTAGGAAACTGACAAGAACAGTAGATCCTCTTCAGTGAAATACACTGTATATCATGCTGGGAACAGACGCCAGTGCTATTTGCCCTGTGTATGACAATGGGAGCACAATAGTGACTATTCTTTCCAGAAAACAACTCTTGCTCGTAAGACCAAAACTGCATGTGATTCAACTCCATTTAGGACTGGGAAACAAACGCTAGCTCGCCTTACAAGAAACACACTCTGCTTTTGAGAAAAGAGCACTCTTCTACTCTACTGTTTTTCCTATGGGATCCGAACAGTGAGCTTGCTCAGAACAAAAGAACTGTGCTTCCTACACACACGGGCCATGTCTAGTTCAACTCTGCTTAGGAAACTGACAAGAACAGTAGATCCTCTTCATTCAAATACACTGTACTTGCTGGGAACAGACGTGAGTGCTCTTTGCACTGTGTATGGCAATGGGAGCGCAATAGTGACTCTACTTACCAGAAAACAACTCTTGCTCGTAGGACCAAATACTGCATGTGACTCAACTCCATTTAGGACTGGGAAACAAACGCTAGCTCGCCTTACAAGAAACACACTCTGCTTTTGAGAAAAGAGCACTCTTCTACTCTACTGTGTTTCCTTGGTGTCCGAACAGTGAGCTTGCTCAGAACAAAAGAACTGTACTTCCTACACACTCGGGCAATATATAGGTCAATTCTGCTTAGGAAACTGACAAGAACAGTAGCTTCTCTTCAGTCCAATACACAGTACTTGCTGGGAATAGACGCGAGTGCTATTTGCACTGTGTATGGCAATGGGAGCACAATAGTGACTCTTCTTACAAGGAAACAACTCTTGCTCGTAGGACCAGAAACTGCGTGTGATTCAACTCCATTTAGGACTGGGAAACAAAAGCTAACTCGCCTTATAAGAAACACACTTGCTTTTGAGAAAAGAGCACTCTTCTACTCTAATGTATTTCCTTTAGGGCCAGAACAGTGAGCTTGCTCTAAACAAAAGAACAGTGCTTCCTACACACACAGGCCATATCTAGTTCAAATCTGCTTAGGAAACTGACAAGAACAGTAGATCCTCTTCAGTGAAATACACTGTATATCATGCTGGGAACAGACGCCAGTGCTATTTGCCCTGTGTATGACAATGGGAGCACAATAGTGACTATTCTTTCCAGAAAACAACTCTTGCTCGTAAGACCAAAACTGCATGTGATTCAACTCCATTTAGGACTGGGAAACAAACGCTAGCTCGCCTTACAAGAAACACACTCTGCTTTTGAGAAAAGAGCACTCTTCTACTCTACTGTTTTTCCTATGGGATCCGAACAGTGAGCTTGCTCAGAACAAAAGAACTGTGCTTCCTACACACACGGGCCATGTCTAGTTCAACTCTGCTTAGGAAACTGACAAGAACAGTAGATCCTCTTCATTCAAATACACTGTACTTGCTGGGAACAGACGTGAGTGCTCTTTGCACTGTGTATGGCAATGGGAGCGCAATAGTGACTCTTCTTACCAGAAAACAACTCTTGCTCGTAGGACCAAATACTGCATGTGACTCAACTCCATTTAGGACTGGGAAACAAACGCTAGCTCGCCTTACAAGAAACACACTCTGCTTTTGAGAAAAGAGCACTCTTCTACTCTACTGTGTTTCCTATGGTGTCCGAACAGTGAGCTTGCTCAGAACAAAAGAACTGTACTTCCTACACACTCGGGCAATATATAGGTCAATTCTGCTTAGGAAACTGACAAGAACAGTAGCTTCTCTTCAGTCCAATACACAGTACTTGCTGGGAACAGACGCGTGTGCTATTTGCACTGTGTATGGCAATGGGAGCACAATAGTGACTCTTCTTACCAGGAAACAACTCTTGCTCGTAGGACCAGAAACTGCATGTGATTCACCTCCATTTAGGACTGGGAAACAAACGCTAACTCGTCTGACGAGAAACACACTCTGCTTTTGAGAAAAGAGCACTCTTCTACTCTAATGTGTTTCCTTTAGGGCCAGAAGAGTGAGCTTGCACAGTACAAAAGAACAGTGCTTCCTACACACACGGGCCATATCTAGTTCAACTCTGCTTAGGAAACTGACAAGAACAGTAGATCCTCTTCAGTGCAATACACTGTACATGCTGCGAACAGACGCGAGTGCTATTTGCCCTGTGTATGACAATGGGAGTACAATAGTGACTCTTCTTACCAGATAACAACTCTTGCTCGTAGGACCAGAAACTGCATGTGATTCAACTCCATTTAGGACTGGGAAACAAACGCTAGCTCGCCTTACAAGAAACACACTCTGCTTTTGAGAAAAGAGCACTCTTCTACTCTACTGTTTTTCCTATGGGATCCGAACAGTGAGCTTGCTCAGAACAAAAGAACTGTGCTTCCTACACACACGGGCCATGTCTAGTTCAACTCTGCATAGGAAACTGACAAGAACAGTAGATCCTCTTCATTCAAATACACTGTACTTGCTGGGAACAGACGTGAGTGCTATTTGCACTGTGTATGGCAATGGGAGCGCAATAGTGACTCTTCTTACCAGAAAACAACTCTTGCTCGTAGGACCAAATACTGCATGTGCCTCAACTCCATTTAGGACTGGGAAACAAACGCTAGCTCGCCTTACAAGAAACACACTCTGCTTTTGAGAAAAGAGCACTCTTCTACTCTACTGTGTTTCCTATGGTGTCCGAACAGTGAGCTTGCTCAGAACAAAAGAACTGTACTTCCTACACACTCGGGCAATATATAGGTCAATTCTGCTTAGGAAACTGACAAGAACAGTAGCTTCTCTTCAGTCCAATACACAGTACTTGCTGGGAATAGACGCGAGTGCTATTTGCACTGTGTATGGCAATGGGAGCACAATAGTGACTCTTCTTACAAGGAAACAACTCTTGCTCGTAGGACCAGAAACTGCGTGTGATTCAACTCCATTTAGGACTGGGAAACAAAAGCTAACTCGCCTTATAAGAAACACACTTGCTTTTGAGAAAAGAGCACTCTTCTACTCTAATGTATTTCCTTTAGGGCCAGAACAGTGAGCTTGCTCTAAACAAAAGAACAGTGCTTCCTACACACACAGGCCATATCTAGTTCAAATCTGCTTAGGAAACTGACAAGAACAGTAGATCCTCTTCAGTGAAATACACTGTATATCATGCTGGGAACAGACGCCAGTGCTATTTGCCCTGTGTATGACAATGGGAGCACAATAGTGACTATTCTTTCCAGAAAACAACTCTTGCTCGTAAGACCAAAACTGCATGTGATTCAACTCCATTTAGGACTGGGAAACAAACGCTAGCTCGCCTTACAAGAAACACACTCTGCTTTTGAGAAAAGAGCACTCTTCTACTCTACTGTTTTTCCTATGGGATCCGAACAGTGAGCTTGCTCAGAACAAAAGAACTGTGCTTCCTACACACACGGGCCATGTCTAGTTCAACTCTGCTTAGGAAACTGACAAGAACAGTAGATCCTCTTCATTCAAATACACTGTACTTGCTGGGAACAGACGTGAGTGCTCTTTGCACTGTGTATGGCAATGGGAGCGCAATAGTGACTCTACTTACCAGAAAACAACTCTTGCTCGTAGGACCAAATACTGCATGTGACTCAACTCCATTTAGGACTGGGAAACAAACGCTAGCTCGCCTTACAAGAAACACACTCTGCTTTTGAGAAAAGAGCACTCTTCTACTCTACTGTGTTTCCTATGGTGTCCGAACAGTGAGCTTGCTCAGAACAAAAGAACTGTACTTCCTACACACTCGGGCAATATATAGGTCAATTCTGCTTAGGAAACTGACAAGAACAGTAGCTTCTCTTCAGTCCAATACACAGTACTTGCTGGGAACAGACGCGTGTGCTATTTGCACTGTGTATGGCAATGGGAGCACAATAGTGACTCTTCTTACCAGGAAACAACTCTTGCTCGTAGGACCAGAAACTGCATGTGATTCACCTCCATTTAGGACTGGGAAACAAACGCTAACTCGCCTTACGAGAAACACACTCTGCTTTTGAGAAAAGAGCACTCTTCTACTCTAATGTGTTTCCTTTAGGGCCAGAAGAGTGAGCTTGCACAATACAAAGGAACAGTGCTTCCTACACACACGGGCCATATCTAGTTCAACTCTGCTTAGGAAACTGACAAGAACAGTATATCCTCTTCAGTGCAATACACTGTACATGCTGCGAACAGACGCGAGTGCTATTTGCCCTGTGTATGACAATGGGAGTACAATAGTGACTCTTCTTACCAGGAAACAACTCTTGCTCGTAGGACCAGAAACTGCATGTGATTCACCTCCATTTAGGACTGGGAAACAAACGCTAACTCGCCTTACGAGAAACACACTCTGCTTTTGAGAAAAGAGCACTCTTCTACTCTAATGTGTTTCCTTTAGGGCCAGAAGAGTGAGCTTGCACAGTACAAAAGAACAGTGCTTCCTACACACACGGGCCATATCTAGTTCAACTCTGCTTAGGAAACTGACAAGAACAGTAGATCCTCTTCAGTGCAATACACTGTACATGCTGCGAACAGACGCGAGTGCTATTTGCCCTGTGTATGACAATGGGAGTACAATAGTGACTCTTCTTACCAGATAACAACTCTTGCTCGTAGGACCAGAAACTGCATGTGATTCAACTCCATTTAGGACTGGGAAACAAACGCTAGCTTGCCTTACAAGAAACACACTCTGCTTTTGAGAAAAGAGCACTCTTGTACTCTACTGTGTTTCCTATGGGGTCCGAACAGTGAGCTTGCTCAGAACAAAAGAACTGTGATTCATACACACACGGGCCATGTCTAGTTCAACTCTGCTTAGGAAACTGACAAGAACAGTAGCTCCTCTTCATTCCAATACATTGTACTTGCTGGGAACAGACGCGAGTGCTATTTGCACTGTGTATGGCAATGGGAGCGCAATAGTGACTCTTCTTACCAGAAAACAACTCTTGCTCGTAGGACCAAATACTGCATGTGACTCAACTCCATTTAGGACTGGGAAACAAACGCTAGCTCGCCTTACAAGAAACACACTCTGCTTTTGAGAAAAGAGCACTCTTCTACTCTAATGTGTTTCCTATAGGGCCACACAATGAGCATGCTCAGAACAAAAGAACTGTGCTTCCTACACACACGGCCATATGTAGTTCAATTCTGCTTAGGAAACTGACAAGAACAGTAGATCCTCTTCAGTCCAATACACTGTACATGCTGGGAACAGAAGCCAGTGCTATTTGCCTTGTGTATGACAATGGGAGCACAATAGTGACTCTTCTTACCAGAAAACAACTCTTGCTCGTAGGAACAGAAACTGCATGTGATTCAACTCCATTCAGGACTGGGAAACAAACACTAGCTGGCCTTACAAGAAACACACTCTGCTTTTGAGAAAAGATCACTCTTTTATTCTACTGTGTTTCCTATGGGGTCCGAACAGTGAGCTTGCTCAGAACAAAAGAACTGTGCTTCCTACACACACGGGCCATGTCTAGTTCAACTCTGCTTAGGAAACTGACAAGAACAGTAGCTCCTCTTCATTCCAATACATTGTACTTGCTGGGAACAGACGCGAGTGCTATTTGCACTGTGTATGGCAATGGGAGCGCAATAGTGACTCTTCTTACCAGAAAACAACTCTTGCTCGTAGGACCAAATACTGCATGTGACTCAACTCCATTTAGGACTGGGAAACAAACGCTAGCTTGCCTTACATGAAACACACTCTGCTTTTGAGAAAAGAGCACTCTTCTACTCTACTGTGTTTCCTATGGTGTCCGAACAGTGAGCTTGCTCAGAACAAAAGAACTGTGCTTCCTACACACTCAGGCAATATCTAGTTCAACTCTGCTTAGGAAACTGACAAGAACAGTAGCTTCTCTTCAGTCCAATACACAGTACTTGCTGGGAATAGACGCGAGTGCTATTTGCACTGTGTATGGCAATGGGAGCACAATAGTGACTCTTCTTACAAGGAAACAACTCTTGCTCGTAGGACCAGAAACTGCGTGTGATTCAACTCCATTTAGGACTGGGAAACAAAAGCTAACTCGCCTTATAAGAAACACACTTGCTTTTGAGAAAAGAGCACTCTTCTACTCTAATGTATTTCCTTTAGGGCCAGAACAGTGAGCTTGCTCTAAACAAAAGAACAGTGCTTCCTACACACACAGGCCATATCTAGTTCAAATCTGCTTAGGAAACTGACAAGAACAGTAGATCCTCTTCAGTGAAATACACTGTATATCATGCTGGGAACAGACGCCAGTGCTATTTGCCCTGTGTATGACAATGGGAGCACAATAGTGACTATTCTTTCCAGAAAACAACTCTTGCTCGTAAGACCAAAACTGCATGTGATTCAACTCCATTTAGGACTGGGAAACAAACGCTAGCTCGCCTTACAAGAAACACACTCTGCTTTTGAGAAAAGAGCACTCTTCTACTCTACTGTTTTTCCTATGGGATCCGAACAGTGAGCTTGCTCAGAACAAAAGAACTGTGCTTCCTACACACACGGGCCATGTCTAGTTCAACTCTGCTTAGGAAACTGACAAGAACAGTAGATCCTCTTCATTCAAATACACTGTACTTGCTGGGAACAGACGTGAGTGCTCTTTGCACTGTGTATGGCAATGGGAGCGCAATAGTGACTCTACTTACCAGAAAACAACTCTTGCTCGTAGGACCAAATACTGCATGTGACTCAACTCCATTTAGGACTGGGAAACAAACGCTAGCTCGCCTTACAAGAAACACACTCTGCTTTTGAGAAAAGAGCACTCTTCTACTCTACTGTGTTTCCTATGGTGTCCGAACAGTGAGCTTGCTCAGAACAAAAGAACTGTACTTCCTACACACTCGGGCAATATATAGGTCAATTCTGCTTAGGAAACTGACAAGAACAGTAGCTTCTCTTCAGTCCAATACACAGTACTTGCTGGGAATAGACGCGAGTGCTATTTGCACTGTGTATGGCAATGGGAGCACAATAGTGACTCTTCTTACAAGGAAACAACTCTTGCTCGTAGGACCAGAAACTGCGTGTGATTCAACTCCATTTAGGACTGGGAAACAAAAGCTAACTCGCCTTATAAGAAACACACTTGCTTTTGAGAAAAGAGCACTCTTCTACTCTAATGTATTTCCTTTAGGGCCAGAACAGTGAGCTTGCTCTAAACAAAAGAACAGTGCTTCCTACACACACAGGCCATATCTAGTTCAAATCTGCTTAGGAAACTGACAAGAACAGTAGATCCTCTTCAGTGAAATACACTGTATATCATGCTGGGAACAGACGCCAGTGCTATTTGCCCTGTGTATGACAATGGGAGCACAATAGTGACTATTCTTTCCAGAAAACAACTCTTGCTCGTAAGACCAAAACTGCATGTGATTCAACTCCATTTAGGACTGGGAAACAAACGCTAGCTCGCCTTACAAGAAACACACTCTGCTTTTGAGAAAAGAGCACTCTTCTACTCTACTGTTTTTCCTATGGGATCCGAACAGTGAGCTTGCTCAGAACAAAAGAACTGTGCTTCCTACACACACGGGCCATGTCTAGTTCAACTCTGCTTAGGAAACTGACAAGAACAGTAGATCCTCTTCATTCAAATACACTGTACTTGCTGGGAACAGACGTGAGTGCTCTTTGCACTGTGTATGGCAATGGGAGCGCAATAGTGACTCTTCTTACCAGAAAACAACTCTTGCTCGTAGGACCAAATACTGCATGTGACTCAACTCCATTTAGGACTGGGAAACAAACGCTAGCTCGCCTTACAAGAAACACACTCTGCTTTTGAGAAAAGAGCACTCTTCTACTCTACTGTGTTTCCTATGGTGTCCGAACAGTGAGCTTGCTCAGAACAAAAGAACTGTACTTCCTACACACTCGGGCAATATATAGGTCAATTCTGCTTAGGAAACTGACAAGAACAGTAGCTTCTCTTCAGTCCAATACACAGTACTTGCTGGGAACAGACGCGTGTGCTATTTGCACTGTGTATGGCAATGGGAGCACAATAGTGACTCTTCTTACCAGGAAACAACTCTTGCTCGTAGGACCAGAAACTGCATGTGATTCACCTCCATTTAGGACTGGGAAACAAACGCTAACTCGTCTGACGAGAAACACACTCTGCTTTTGAGAAAAGAGCACTCTTCTACTCTAATGTGTTTCCTTTAGGGCCAGAAGAGTGAGCTTGCACAGTACAAAAGAACAGTGCTTCCTACACACACGGGCCATATCTAGTTCAACTCTGCTTAGGAAACTGACAAGAACAGTAGATCCTCTTCAGTGCAATACACTGTACATGCTGCGAACAGACGCGAGTGCTATTTGCCCTGTGTATGACAATGGGAGTACAATAGTGACTCTTCTTACCAGATAACAACTCTTGCTCGTAGGACCAGAAACTGCATGTGATTCAACTCCATTTAGGACTGGGAAACAAACGCTAGCTCGCCTTACAAGAAACACACTCTGCTTTTGAGAAAAGAGCACTCTTCTACTCTACTGTTTTTCCTATGGGATCCGAACAGTGAGCTTGCTCAGAACAAAAGAACTGTGCTTCCTACACACACGGGCCATGTCTAGTTCAACTCTGCATAGGAAACTGACAAGAACAGTAGATCCTCTTCATTCAAATACACTGTACTTGCTGGGAACAGACGTGAGTGCTATTTGCACTGTGTATGGCAATGGGAGCGCAATAGTGACTCTTCTTACCAGAAAACAACTCTTGCTCGTAGGACCAAATACTGCATGTGCCTCAACTCCATTTAGGACTGGGAAACAAACGCTAGCTCGCCTTACAAGAAACACACTCTGCTTTTGAGAAAAGAGCACTCTTCTACTCTACTGTGTTTCCTATGGTGTCCGAACAGTGAGCTTGCTCAGAACAAAAGAACTGTACTTCCTACACACTCGGGCAATATATAGGTCAATTCTGCTTAGGAAACTGACAAGAACAGTAGCTTCTCTTCAGTCCAATACACAGTACTTGCTGGGAATAGACGCGAGTGCTATTTGCACTGTGTATGGCAATGGGAGCACAATAGTGACTCTTCTTACAAGGAAACAACTCTTGCTCGTAGGACCAGAAACTGCGTGTGATTCAACTCCATTTAGGACTGGGAAACAAAAGCTAACTCGCCTTATAAGAAACACACTTGCTTTTGAGAAAAGAGCACTCTTCTACTCTAATGTATTTCCTTTAGGGCCAGAACAGTGAGCTTGCTCTAAACAAAAGAACAGTGCTTCCTACACACACAGGCCATATCTAGTTCAAATCTGCTTAGGAAACTGACAAGAACAGTAGATCCTCTTCAGTGAAATACACTGTATATCATGCTGGGAACAGACGCCAGTGCTATTTGCCCTGTGTATGACAATGGGAGCACAATAGTGACTATTCTTTCCAGAAAACAACTCTTGCTCGTAAGACCAAAACTGCATGTGATTCAACTCCATTTAGGACTGGGAAACAAACGCTAGCTCGCCTTACAAGAAACACACTCTGCTTTTGAGAAAAGAGCACTCTTCTACTCTACTGTTTTTCCTATGGGATCCGAACAGTGAGCTTGCTCAGAACAAAAGAACTGTGCTTCCTACACACACGGGCCATGTCTAGTTCAACTCTGCTTAGGAAACTGACAAGAACAGTAGATCCTCTTCATTCAAATACACTGTACTTGCTGGGAACAGACGTGAGTGCTCTTTGCACTGTGTATGGCAATGGGAGCGCAATAGTGACTCTTCTTACCAGAAAACAACTCTTGCTCGTAGGACCAAATACTGCATGTGACTCAACTCCATTTAGGACTGGGAAACAAACGCTAGCTCGCCTTACAAGAAACACACTCTGCTTTTGAGAAAAGAGCACTCTTCTACTCTACTGTGTTTCCTATGGTGTCCGAACAGTGAGCTTGCTCAGAACAAAAGAACTGTACTTCCTACACACTCGGGCAATATATAGGTCAATTCTGCTTAGGAAACTGACAAGAACAGTAGCTTCTCTTCAGTCCAATACACAGTACTTGCTGGGAACAGACGCGTGTGCTATTTGCACTGTGTATGGCAATGGGAGCACAATAGTGACTCTTCTTACCAGGAAACAACTCTTGCTCGTAGGACCAGAAACTGCATGTGATTCACCTCCATTTAGGACTGGGAAACAAACGCTAACTCGTCTGACGAGAAACACACTCTGCTTTTGAGAAAAGAGCACTCTTCTACTCTAATGTGTTTCCTTTAGGGCCAGAAGAGTGAGCTTGCACAGTACAAAAGAACAGTGCTTCCTACACACACGGGCCATATCTAGTTCAACTCTGCTTAGGAAACTGACAAGAACAGTAGATCCTCTTCAGTGCAATACACTGTACATGCTGCGAACAGACGCGAGTGCTATTTGCCCTGTGTATGACAATGGGAGTACAATAGTGACTCTTCTTACCAGATAACAACTCTTGCTCGTAGGACCAGAAACTGCATGTGATTCAACTCCATTTAGGACTGGGAAACAAACGCTAGCTCGCCTTACAAGAAACACACTCTGCTTTTGAGAAAAGAGCACTCTTCTACTCTACTGTTTTTCCTATGGGATCCGAACAGTGAGCTTGCTCAGAACAAAAGAACTGTGCTTCCTACACACACGGGCCATGTCTAGTTCAACTCTGCATAGGAAACTGACAAGAACAGTAGATCCTCTTCATTCAAATACACTGTACTTGCTGGGAACAGACGTGAGTGCTATTTGCACTGTGTATGGCAATGGGAGCGCAATAGTGACTCTTCTTACCAGAAAACAACTCTTGCTCGTAGGACCAAATACTGCATGTGCCTCAACTCCATTTAGGACTGGGAAACAAACGCTAGCTCGCCTTACAAGAAACACACTCTGCTTTTGAGAAAAGAGCACTCTTCTACTCTACTGTGTTTCCTATGGTGTCCGAACAGTGAGCTTGCTCAGAACAAAAGAACTGTACTTCCTACACACTCGGGCAATATATAGGTCAATTCTGCTTAGGAAACTGACAAGAACAGTAGCTTCTCTTCAGTCCAATACACAGTACTTGCTGGGAACAGACGCGTGTGCTATTTGCACTGTGTATGGCAATGGGAGCACAATAGTGACTCTTCTTACCAGGAAACAACTCTTGCTCGTAGGACCAGAAACTGCATGTGATTCACCTCCATTTAGGACTGGGAAACAAACGCTAACTCGCCTTACGAGAAACACACTCTGCTTTTGAGAAAAGAGCACTCTTCTACTCTAATGTGTTTCCTTTAGGGCCAGAAGAGTGAGCTTGCACAATACAAAGGAACAGTGCTTCCTACACACACGGGCCATATCTAGTTCAACTCTGCTTAGGAAACTGACAAGAACAGTATATCCTCTTCAGTGCAATACACTGTACATGCTGCGAACAGACGCGAGTGCTATTTGCCCTGTGTATGACAATGGGAGTACAATAGTGACTCTTCTTACCAGGAAACAACTCTTGCTCGTAGGACCAGAAACTGCATGTGATTCACCTCCATTTAGGACTGGGAAACAAACGCTAACTCGCCTTACGAGAAACACACTCTGCTTTTGAGAAAAGAGCACTCTTCTACTCTAATGTGTTTCCTTTAGGGCCAGAAGAGTGAGCTTGCACAGTACAAAAGAACAGTGCTTCCTACACACACGGGCCATATCTAGTTCAACTCTGCTTAGGAAACTGACAAGAACAGTAGATCCTCTTCAGTGCAATACACTGTACATGCTGCGAACAGACGCGAGTGCTATTTGCCCTGTGTATGACAATGGGAGTACAATAGTGACTCTTCTTACCAGATAACAACTCTTGCTCGTAGGACCAGAAACTGCATGTGATTCAACTCCATTTAGGACTGGGAAACAAACGCTAGCTTGCCTTACAAGAAACACACTCTGCTTTTGAGAAAAGAGCACTCTTGTACTCTACTGTGTTTCCTATGGGGTCCGAACAGTGAGCTTGCTCAGAACAAAAGAACTGTGATTCATACACACACGGGCCATGTCTAGTTCAACTCTGCTTAGGAAACTGACAAGAACAGTAGCTCCTCTTCATTCCAATACATTGTACTTGCTGGGAACAGACGCGAGTGCTATTTGCACTGTGTATGGCAATGGGAGCGCAATAGTGACTCTTCTTACCAGAAAACAACTCTTGCTCATAGGACCAAATACTGCATGTGACTCAACTCCATATAGGACTGGGAAACAAACGCTAGCTTGCCTTACATGAAACACACTCTGCTTTTGAGAAAAGAGCACTCTTCTATTCTACTGTGTTTCCTATGTTGTCCGAACAGTGAGCTTGCTCAGAACAAAAGAACTGTGCTTCCTACACACTCAGGCAATATCTAGTTCAACTCTGCTTAGGAAACTGACAAGAACAGTAGCTTCTCTTCAGTCCAATACACAGTACTTGCTGGGAATAGACGCGAGTGCTATTTGCACTGTGTATGGCAATGGGAGCACAATAGTGACTCTTCTTACAAGGAAACAACTCTTGCTCGTAGGACCAGAAACTGCGTGTGATTCAACTCCATTTAGGACTGGGAAACAAAAGCTAACTCGCCTTATAAGAAACACACTTGCTTTTGAGAAAAGAGCACTCTTCTACTCTAATGTATTTCCTTTAGGGCCAGAACAGTGAGCTTGCTCTAAACAAAAGAACAGTGCTTCCTACACACACAGGCCATATCTAGTTCAAATCTGCTTAGGAAACTGACAAGAACAGTAGATCCTCTTCAGTGAAATACACTGTATATCATGCTGGGAACAGACGCCAGTGCTATTTGCCCTGTGTATGACAATGGGAGCACAATAGTGACTATTCTTACCAGGAAACAACTCTTGATCGTAAGACCAAAACTGCATGTGATTCAACTCCATTTAGGACTGGGAAACAAACGCTTGCTCACCTTACAAGAAACACACTCTGCTTTTGAGAAAAGAGCACTCTTCTACTCTACTGTTTTTCCTATGGGATCCGAACAGTGAGCTTGCTCAGAACAAAAGAACTGTGCTTCCTACACACACGGGCCATGTCTAGTTCAACTCTGCTTAGGAAACTGACAAGAACAGTAGATCCTCTTCATTCAAATACACTGTACTTGCTGGGAACAGACGTGAGTGCTATTTGCACTGTGTATGGCAATGGGAGCGCAATAGTGACTCTTCTTACCAGAAAACAACTCTTGCTCGTAGGACCAAATACTGCATGTGACTCAACTCCATTTAGGACTGGGAAACAAACGCTAGCTCGCCTTACAAGAAACACACTCTGCTTTTGAGAAAAGAGCACTCTTCTACTCTACTGTGTTTCCTATGGTGTCCGAACAGTGAGCTTGCTCAGAACAAAAGAACTGTACTTCCTACACACTCGGGCAATATATAGGTCAATTCTGCTTAGGAAACTGACAAGAACAGTAGCTTCTCTTCAGTCCAATACACAGTACTTGCTGGGAACAGACGCGTGTGCTATTTGCACTGTGTATGGCAATGGGAGCACAATAGTGACTCTTCTTACCAGGAAACAACTCTTGCTCGTAGGACCAGAAACTGCATGTGATTCACCTCCATTTAGGACTGGGAAACAAACGCTAACTCGTCTGACGAGAAACACACTCTGCTTTTGAGAAAAGAGCACTCTTCTACTCTAATGTGTTTCCTTTAGGGCCAGAAGAGTGAGCTTGCACAGTACAAAAGAACAGTGCTTCCTACACACACGGGCCATATCTAGTTCAACTCTGCTTAGGAAACTGACAAGAACAGTAGATCCTCTTCAGTGCAATACACTGTACATGCTGCGAACAGACGCGAGTGCTATTTGCCCTGTGTATGACAATGGGAGTACAATAGTGACTCTTCTTACCAGATAACAACTCTTGCTCGTAGGACCAGAAACTGCATGTGATTCAACTCCATTTAGGACTGGGAAACAAACGCTAGCTTGCCTTACAAGAAACACACTCTGCTTTTGAGAAAAGAGCACTCTTGTACTCTACTGTGTTTCCTATGGGGTCCGAACAGTGAGCTTGCTCAGAACAAAAGAACTGTGATTCATACACACACGGGCCATGTCTAGTTCAACTCTGCTTAGGAAACTGACAAGAACAGTAGCTCCTCTTCATTCCAATACACTGTACTTGCTGGGAACAGACGCGAGTGCTATTGCACTGTGTATGGCAATGGGAGCGAAATAGTGACTTTTCTTACCAGAAAACAACTCTTGCTCGTAGGACCAAATACTGCTTGTGACTCAACTCCATTTAGGAGTGGGAAACAAACTCTAGCTCGCCTTACAAGAAACACACTCTGCTTTTGAGAAAAGAGCACTCTTCTACTCTACTGTGTTTCCTATAGGGTCCGAACAGTCACCTTGCTCAGAACAAAAGAACTGTGCTTCCTACACACACGGGCCATATCTAGTTCAACTCTGCTTAGGAAACTGACAAGAACAGTAGATCCTCTTCAGTCCAATACACTATACTTGCTGGGAACAGACGCGAGTGCTATTTGCACTGTTTATGGCAATGGGAGCGCAATAGTGACTCTTCTTACCAGAAAACAACTCTTGCTCATAGGACCAGAAACTGCATGTGATTCAACTCCATTTAAGACTGGGAAACAAACGCTAGCTGGCCTTACAAGAAACACACTCTGCTTTTTAGAAAAGAGCACTCTTCTACTCTACTGTGTTTCCTATTGGGTCCGAACTGTGAGCTTGCTCAGAACAAAAGAACTGTGCTTCCTACACACACGGGCCATATCTAGTTCAACTCTGCTTAGGAAACTGACAAGAACAGTAGCTCCTGTTCAGTTGAATACACATTACTTGCTGGGAACAGACGCGAGTGCATTTTGCACTGTGTATGGCAATGGGAGCACAATAGTGACTCTTCTTTCCAGGAAACAACTCTTGCTCGTAGGACCAGAAACTGCATGTGATTCAACTCCATTTCGGACTGGGAAAAAAACACTAGCTCGCCTTACAAGAAACACACTCTGCTTTTGAGAAAAGAGCACTCTTCTACTCTACTGTGTTTCCTATTGGGTCCGAACAGTGAGCTTGCTCAGAACAAAAGAACTGTGATTCATACACACACGGGCCATGTCTAGTTCAACTCTGCTTAGGAAACTGACAAGAACAGAAGATCCTCTTCATTCCAATACACTGTACTTGCTGGGAACAGTCGCGAGTGCTATTGCACTGTGCATGGCAAAGGGAGCGAAATAGTGACTTTTCTTACCAGAAAACAACTCTTGCTCGTAGGACCAAATACTGCGTGTGACTCAACTCCATTTAGGACTGGGAAACAAACTCTAGCTCGCCTTACAAGAAACACACTCTGCTTTTGAGAAAAGAGCACTCTTCTACTCTACTGTGTTTCCTATAGGTCCGAACAGTCAGCTTGCTCAGAACAAAAGAACTGTGGTTCCTACACACACGGGCCATATCTAGTTCAACTCTGCTTAGGAAACTGACAAGAACAGTAGATCCTCTTCAGTCCAATACACTATACTTGCTGGGAACAGACGCGAGTGCTATTTGCACTGTTTATGGCAATGGGAGCGCAATAGTGACTCTTCTTACCAGAAAACAACTCTTGCTCGTAGGACCAGAAACTGCATGTGATTCAACTCCATTTAGGACTGGGAAACAAACGCTAGCTCGCCTTACAAGAAACACACTCTGCTTTTGAGAAAAGGGCACTCTTCTATTCTACTGTGGTTTTTATGGGGTCCGAACAGTGAGCTTGCTCAGAACAAAAGAAATGTGCATCCTACACACACGGACCATATCTAGTTCAACTCTGCTTAGGAAACTGAGAAGAACAGTAGCTCCTGTTCAGTTGAATACACATTAATTGCTGGGAACAGACGCGAGTGCTATTTGCACTGTGTATGGCAATGGGAGCACAATAGTGACTCTTCTTACCAGGAAACAACTCTTGCTCGTAGGACCAGAAACTGCCTGTGATTCAACTCCATTTAGGACTGGGAAACAAAAGCTAGCTCGCCTTACAAGAAACACACTCTGCTTTTGAGAAAAGAGCACTCTTCTACTCTACTGTTTTTCCTTTAGGGCCAAAACAGTGAGCTTGCTCAGTACAAAAGAACTATGCTTCCTACACACACGGCCATATCTAGGTCAATTCTGCTTAGGAAACTGACAAGAACAGTAGATCCTCTTCAGTACAATACACTGTACATGCTGGGAACAGACGCCAGTGCTATTTGCCCTGTGTATGACAATGGGAGGGCAATAGTGACTCTTCTTACCAGAAAACAACTCTTGCTCGTAGGACCAGAAACTGCATGTGATTCAACTCCATTTAGGACTGGGAAACAACCGCTTGCTGGCCTTACAAGAAACACACTCTCCTTTTGAGAAAAGAGCACTCTTCTACTCTAATGTATTTCCTTTAGGGCCAGAACAGTGAGCTTGCTCTAAACAAAAGAACAGTGCTTCCTACACACAGGCCATATCTAGTTCAAATCTGCTTAGGAAACTGACAAGAACAGTAGATCCTCTTTAGTGAAATACACTGTACATCATGCTGGGAACAGACGCCAGTGCTATTTGCCCTGTGTATGACAATGGGAGCACAATAGTGACTATTCTTTCCAGAAAACAACTCTTGCCCTAGGATCAGAAACTGCATGTGATTCAATTCCATTTAGGACTGGGAAACAAACGCTAGCTCGCCTTACAAGAAACACCCTCTGCTTTAGAGAAAAGAGCACTCTTCTACTCTACTGTGTTTCCTATAGGGCCAGAACAGTGAGCGTGCTCAGAACAAAAGAACTATGCTTCCTACACACACGGGCCATGTCTAGTTCAACTCTGCTTAGGAAACTGACAAGAACAGTAGATCCTCTTCATTCAAATACACTGTACTTGCTGGGAACAGACGTGAGTGCTCTTTGCACTGTGTATGGCAATGGGAGCGCAATAGTGACTCTTCTTACCAGAAAACAACTCTTGCTCGTAGGACCAAATACTGCATGTGACTCAACTCCATTTAGGACTGGGAAACAAACGCTAGCTCGCCTTACAAGAAACACACTCTGCTTTTGAGAAAAGAGCACTCTTCTACTCTACTGTGTTTCCTATGGTGTCCGAACAGTGAGCTTGCTCAGAACAAAAGAACTGTACTTCCTACACACTCGGGCAATATCTAGTTCAACTCTGCTTAGGAAACTGAGAAGAACAGTAGCTCCTGTTCCGTTGAATACACATTACTTGATGGGAACAGACGCGAGTGCTATTTGCACTGTGTATGGCAATGGGAGCACAATAGTGACTCTTCTTACCAGGAAACAACTCTTGCTCATAGGACCAGAAACTGCATGTGATTCAACTCCATTTAGGACTGGGAATGAAACGCTAACTCGCCTTACAAGAAACACACTCTGCTTTTGAGAAAAGAGCACTCTTCTACTCTAATGTGTTTCCTTTAGGGCCAGAACAGTGAGCTTGCTCAGAACAAAAGAACTGTGATTCATACACACACAGGCCATGTCTAGTTCAACTCTGCTTAGGAAACTGACAAGAACAGTAGATCCTCTTCATTCCAATACACTGTACTTGCTGGGAACAGACGCGAGTGCTATTGCACTGTGTATGGCAATGGGAGCGAAATAGTGACTTTTCTTACCAGAAAACAACTCTTGCTCGTAGGACCAAATACTGCGTGTGACTCAACTCCATTTAGGACTGGGAAACAAACTCTAGCTCGCCTTACAAGAAACACACTCTGCTTTTGAGAAAAGAGCACTCTTCTACTCTACTGTGTTTCCTACAGGGTCCGAACAGTCAGCTTGCTCAGAACAAAAGAACTGTGCTTCCTACACACACAGGCCATATCTAGTTCAACTCTGCTTAGGAAACTGACAAGAACAGTAGATCCTCTTCAGTCCAATACACTATACTTGCTGGGAACAGACACGAGTGCTACTTGCACTGTTTATGGCAATGGGAGCGCAATAGTGACTCTTCTTACCAGAAAACAACTCTTGCTCGTAGGACCAGAAACTGCATGTGATTCAACTCCATTTAAGACTGGGAAACAAACGCTAGCTCGCCTTACAAGAAACACACTCTGCTTTTGAGAAAAGGGCACTCTTCTATTCTACTGTGGTTTTTATGGGGTCCGAACAGTGAGCTTGCTCAGAACAAAAGAACTGTGCATCCTACACACACGCACCATATCTAGTTCAACTCTGCTTAGGAAACTGAGAAGAACAGTAGCTCCTGATCAGTTGAATACACATTACTTGCTGGGAACAGACGTGAGTGCTATTTGCCCTGTGTATGACAATGGGAGTACAATAGTGACTCTTCTTACCAGAAAACAACTCTTGCTCGTAGGACCAGAAACTGCATGTGATTCATCTCCATTTAGGACTGGGAAACAAACACTAGCTCGCCTTACAAGAAACACACTCTGCTTTTGAGAAAAGAGCACTCTTCTACTCTACTGTGTTTCCTATGGGGTCCGAACAGTGAGCTTGCTCAGAACAAAAGAACTGTGATTCCTACACACACGGGCCATGTCTAGTTCAACTCTGCTTAGGAAACTGACAAGAACAGTAGATCCTCTTCATTCCAATACACTGAACTTGCTGGGAACAGACGCGAGTGCTATTGCACTGTGTATGGCAATGGCAGCGAAATAGTGACTTTTCTTACCAGAAAACAACTCTTGCTCATAGGACCAAATAATGCGTGTGACTCAACTCCATTTAGGACTGGGAAACAAACTCTAGCTCGCCTTACAAGAAACACACTCTGCTTTTGAGAAAAGAGCACTCTTCTACTCTACTGTGTTTCCTATAGGGTCGGAACAGTGAGCTTGCTCAGAACAAAAGAACTGTGCAACCTACACACACGGACCATATCTACTTCAACTCTGCTTAGGAAACTGACAAGAACAGTAGATCTTCTTCAGTCCAATACACTATAGTTGCTGGGAACAGACGCGAGTGCTATTTGCACTGTGTATGGCAATGGGAGCACAATAGTGACTCTTCTTACCAGGAAACAACTCTTGCTCGTAGGACCAGAAACTGCCTGTGATTCAACACCATTTAGGACTGGGAAACAAAAGCTAGCTCGCCTTACAAGAAACACACTCTGCTTTTGAGAAAAGAGCACTCTTCTACTCTACTGTGTTTCCTATAGGGCCAAAACAGTGAGCTTGCTCAGTACAAAAGAACTGTGCTTCCTAAACACACGGCCATATCTAGGTCAATTCTGCTTAGGAAACTGACAAGAACAGTAGATCCTCTTCAGTACAATACACTGTACATGCTGGGAACAGACGCCAGTGCTATTTGCCCTGTGTATGACAATGGGAGCGCAATAGTGACTCTTCTTACCAGAAAACAACTCTTGCTCGTAGGACCAGAAACTGCATGTGATTCAACTCCATTTAGGACTGGGAAACAAACGCTTGCTGGCCTTACAAGAAACACATTCTCCTTTTGAGAAAAGAGCACTCTTCTACTCTAATGTGTTTCCTTTAGGGCCAGAACACTGAGCTTGCTCAAAACAAAAGAACAGTGCTTCCTACACACACAGGCCATATCTAGTTCAACTCTCCTTAGGAAACTAACAACAGTAGGTCGTCTTCAGTGCAATACACTTTACATCATGCTGGGAACAGACGCCAGTGCTATTTGCCCTGTATATGACAATGGGAGCACAATAGTGACTATTCTTACCAGAAAACAACTCTTGCTCGTAGGACCAAAACTGCATGTGATTCAACTCCATTTAGGACTGGGAAACAAACGCTAGCTCCCCTTACAAAAAACACACTCTGCTTTTGAGAAAAGAGCACTCTTCTACTCTACTGTGTTTCCTATGGGGTCCGAACAGTGAGCTTGCACAGAACAAAAGAACTGTGCTTCCTACACACACGGGCCATGTCTAGTTCAACTCTGCTAAGGGTACTGACAAGAACAGTAGCTCCTCTTCATTCCAATACACTATACTTGCTGGGAACAGACGCGAGTGCTATTTGTACTGTTTATGGCAATGGGAGCGCAATAGTGACTATTCTTGCCAGAAAACAACTCTTGCTCGTAGGACCAAATAATGCATGTGACTCAACTCCATTTAGGACTGGGAAACAAACACTAGCTCGCCTTACAAGAAAGACACTCTGCTTTTGAGAAAAGAGCACTCTTCTACTCTACTGTGTGTCCTATGGGGTCCGAACAGTCAGCTTGCTCAGAACAAAAGAACTGTGCTTCCTACACACACGGCCATATGTAGTTCAATTCTGCTTAGGAAACTGACAAGAACAGTAGATCCTCTTCAGTCCAATACACTGTACATGCTGGGAACAGACGCCAGTGCTATTTGCACTGTGTATGACAATGGGAGCGCAATAGTGACTCTTCTTACCAGAAAACAACTCTTGCTCGTAGGACCAAAACTGCATGTGATTCAACTCCATTTAGGACTGGGAAACAAACGCTAGCTGGCCTTACAAGAAACACACTCTGCTTTTGAGAAAAGATCACTCTTTTATTCTACTGTGTTTCCTATGGGGTCCGAACAGTGAGGTTGCTCAGAACAAAAGAACTGTGCTTCCTACACACACGGGCCATGTCTAGTTCAACTCTGCTTAGGAAACTGACAAGAACAGTAGCTCCTCTTCATTCCAATACATTGTACTTGCTGGGAACAGACGCGAGTGCTATTTGCACTGTGTATGGCAATGGCAGCGCAATAGTGACTCTTCTTACCAGAAAACAACTCTTGCTCATAGGACCAAATACTGCATGTGACTCAACTCCATTTAGGACTGGGAAACAAATGCTAGCTTGCCTTACATGAAACACACTCTGCTTTTGAGAAAAGAGCACTCTTCTACTCTACTGTGTTTCCTATGGTGTCCGAACAGTGAACTTGCTCAGAACAAAAGAACTGTGCTTCCTACACACTCAGGCAATATCTAGTTCAACTCTGCTTAGGAAACTGACAAGAACAGTAGATCTTCTTCAGTCCAATACACTATAGTTGCTGGGAACAGACGCGAGTGCTATTTGCACTGTGTATGGCAATGGGAGCACAATAGTGACTCTTCTTACCAGGAAACAACTCTTGCTCGTAGGACCAGAAACTGCCTGTGATTCAACACCATTTAGGACTGGGAAACAAAAGCTAGCTCGCCTTACAAGAAACACACTCTGCTTTTGAGAAAAGAGCACTCTTCTACTCTACTGTGTTTCCTATAGGGCCAAAACAGTGAGCTTGCTCAGTACAAAAGAACTGTGCTTCCTACACACACGGCCATATCTAGGTCAATTCTGCTTAGGAAACTGACAAGAACAGTAGATCCTCTTCAGTACAATACACTGTACATGCTGGGAACAGACGCCAGTGCTATTTGCCCTGTGTATGACAATGGGAGCGCAATAGTGACTCTTCTTACCAGAAAACAACTCTTGCTCGTAGGACCAGAAACTGCATGTGATTCAACTCCATTTAGGACTGGGAAACAAACGCTTGCTGGCCTTACAAGAAACACATTCTCCTTTTGAGAAAAGAGCACTCTTCTACTCTAATGTGTTTCCTTTAGGGCCAGAACACTGAGCTTGCTCAAAACAAAAGAACAGTGCTTCCTACACACACAGGCAATATCTAGTTCAACTCTCCTTAGGAAACTAACAACAGTAGGTCGTCTTCAGTGCAATACACTTTACATCATGCTGGGAACAGACGCCAGTGCTATTTGCCCTGTATATGACAATGGGAGCACAATAGTGACTATTCTTACCAGAAAACAACTCTTGCTCGTAGGACCAAAACTGCATGTGATTCAACTCCATTTAGGACTGGGAAACAAACGCTAGCTCCCCTTACAAAAAACACACTCTGCTTTTGAGAAAAGAGCACTCTTCTACTCTACTGTGTTTCCTATGGGGTCCGAACAGTGAGCTTGCACAGAACAAAAGAACTGTGCTTCCTACACACACGGGCCATGTCTAGTTCAACTCTGCTAAGGGTACTGACAAGAACAGTAGCTCCTCTTCATTCCAATACACTATACTTGCTGGGAACAGACGCGAGTGCTATTTGTACTGTTTATGGCAATGGGAGCGCAATAGTGACTATTCTTGCCAGAAAACAACTCTTGCTCGTAGGACCAAATAATGCATGTGACTCAACTCCATTTAGGACTGGGAAACAAACACTAGCTCGCCTTACAAGAAAGACACTCTGCTTTTGAGAAAAGAGCACTCTTCTACTCTACTGTGTGTCCTATGGGGTCCGAACAGTCAGCTTGCTCAGAACAAAAGAACTGTGCTTCCTACACACACGGCCATATGTAGTTCAATTCTGCTTAGGAAACTGACAAGAACAGTAGATCCTCTTCAGTCCAATACACTGTACATGCTGGGAACAGACGCCAGTGCTATTTGCACTGTGTATGACAATGGGAGCGCAATAGTGACTCTTCTTACCAGAAAACAACTCTTGCTCGTAGGACCAAAACTGCATGTGATTCAACTCCATTTAGGACTGGGAAACAAACGCTAGCTGGCCTTACAAGAAACACACTCTGCTTTTGAGAAAAGATCACTCTTTTATTCTACTGTGTTTCCTATGGGGTCCGAACAGTGAGGTTGCTCAGAACAAAAGAACTGTGCTTCCTACACACACGGGCCATGTCTAGTTCAACTCTGCTTAGGAAACTGACAAGAACAGTAGCTCCTCTTCATTCCAATACATTGTACTTGCTGGGAACAGACGCGAGTGCTATTTGCACTGTGTATGGCAATGGCAGCGCAATAGTGACTCTTCTTACCAGAAAACAACTCTTGCTCATAGGACCAAATACTGCATGTGACTCAACTCCATTTAGGACTGGGAAACAAATGCTAGCTTGCCTTACATGAAACACACTCTGCTTTTGAGAAAAGAGCACTCTTCTACTCTACTGTGTTTCCTATGGTGTCCGAACAGTGAACTTGCTCAGAACAAAAGAACTGTGCTTCCTACACACTCAGGCAATATCTAGTTCAACTCTGCTTAGGAAACTGACAAGAACAGTAGCTTCTCTTCAGTCCAATACACAGTACTTGCTGGGAACAGACGCGTGTGCTATTTGCACTGTGTATGGCAATGGGAGCACAATAGTGACTCTTCTTACAAGGAAACAACTCTTGCTCGTAGGACCAGAAACTGCATGTGATTCAACTCCATTTAGGACTGGGAAACAAAAGCTAACTCGCCTTACAAGAAACACACTCTGCTTTTGAGAAAAGAGCACTCTTCTACTCTACTGTGTTTCCTATAGGGCCAAAACAGTGAGCTTGCTCAGTACAAAAGAACTGTGCTTCCTACACACACAGCCATATCTAGGTCAATTCTGCTTAAAAAACTGACAAGAACAGTAGATCCTCTTCAGTCCAATACACTGTACATGCTGGGAACAGACGCCAGTGCTATTTGCCCTGTGTATGACAATGGGAGCGCAATAGTGACTCTTCTTACCAGAAAACAACTCTTGCTTGTAGGACCAGAAACTGCATGTGATTCAACTCCATTTAGGACTGGGAAACAAATGCTAGCTGGCCTTACAAGAAGCACACTCTCCTTTTGAGAAAAGAGCACTCTTCTACTCTAATGTATTTCCTTTTGGGCTAGAACAGTGAGCTTGCTCTAAACAAAAGAACAGTGCTTCCTACACACAGGCCATATCTAGTTCAAATCTGCTTAGGAAACTGACAAGAACAGTAGATCCTCTTCAGTGAAATACACTGTACATCATGCTGGGAACAGACGCCAGTGCTATTTGCCCTGTGTATGACAATGGGAGCACAATAGTGACTATTCTTTCCAGAAAACAACTCTTGCTCGTAAGACCAAAACTGCATGTGATTCAACTCCATTTAGGACTGGGAAACAAACGCTAGCTCACCTTACATGAAACACACTCTGCTTTTGAGAAAAGAGCACTCTTCTACTCTAATGTGTTTCCTTTAGGGCCAGAACAGTGAGCTTGCTCAAAACAAAAGAACAGTGCTTCCTACACACACAGGCCATATCTAGTTCAACTCTCCTTAGGAAACTAACAACAGGAGGTCGTCTTCAATGCAATACACTTTACATCATGCTGGGAACAGACGCCAGTGCTATTTGCCCTGTATATGACAATGGGAGCACAATAATGACTATTCTTACCAGAAAACAACTCTTGCTCGTAGGACCAAAACTGCATGTGATTCAACTCCATTTAGGACTGGGAAACAAACGCTAGCTCCCCTTACAAGAAACACACTCTGCTTTTGAGAAAAGAGCACTCTTCTACTCTACTGTGTTTCCTATGGGGTCCGAACAGTGAGCTTGCTCAGAACAAAAGAACTGTGCTTCCTAAACACATGGGCCATGTCTAGTTCAACTCTGCTTAGGATACTGACAAGAACAGTAGCTCCTCTTCATTCCAATACACTATACTTGCTGGGAACAGACGCGAGTGCTATTTGCACTGTGTATGGCAATGGGAGCGCAATAGTGACTATTCTTGCCAGAAAACAACTCTTGCTCGTAGGACCAAATACTGCATGTGACTCAACTCCATTTAGGACTGGGAAACAAACACTAGCTCGCCTTACAAGAAAGACACTCTGCTTTTGAGAAAAGAGCACTCTTCTACTCTACTGTGTGTCCTATGGGGTCCGAACAGTCAGCATGCTCAGAACAAAAGAACTGTGCTTCCTACACACACGGCCATATGTAGTTCAATTCTGCTTAGGAAACTGACAAGAACAGTAGATCCTCTTCAGTCCAATACACTGTACATGCTGGGAACAGACGTCAGTGCTATTTGCACTGTGTATGACAATGGGAGTGCAATAGTGACTCTTCTTACCAGAAAACAACTCTTGCTCGTAGGACCAAAACTGCATGTGATTCAACTCCATTTAGGACTGGGAAACAAACGCTAGCTGGCCTTACAAGAAACACACTCTGCTTTTGAGAAAAGATCACTCTTTTATTCTACTGTGTTTCCTATGGGGTCCGAACAGTGAGGTTGCTCAGAACAAAAGAACTGTGCTTCCTACACACACGGGCCATGTCTAGTTCAACTCTGCTTAGGAAACTGACAAGAACAGTAGCTCCTCTTCATTCCAATACATTGTACTTGCTGGGAACAGACGCGAGTACTATTTGCACTGTGTATGGCAATGGGAGCGCAATAGTGACTCTTCTTACCAGAAAACAACTCTTGCTCGTAGGACCAAATACTGCATGTGACTCAACTCCATTTAGGACTGGGAAACAAACGCTAGCTTGCCTTACATGAAACACACTCTGCTTTTGAGAAAAGAGCACTCTTCTACTCTACTGTGTTTCCTATGGTGTCCGAACAGTGAACTTGCTCAGAACAAAAGAACTGTGCTTCCTACACACTCAGGCAATAACTAGTTCAACTCTGCTTAGGAAACTGACAAGAACAGTAGCTTCTCTTCAGTCCAATACACAGTACTTGCTGGGAACAGACGCGTGTGCTATTTGCACTGTGTATGTCAATGGGAGCTCAATAGTGACTCTTCTTACAAGGAAACAACTCTTGCTCGTAGGACCAGAAACTGCATGTGATTCAACTCCATTTAGGACTGGGAAACAAAAGCTAACTCGCCTTACAAGAAACACACTCTGCTTTTGAGAAAAGAGCACTCTTCTACTCTACTGTGTTTCCTATAGTGCCAAAACAGTGAGCTTGCTCAGTACAAAAGAACTGTGCTTCCTACACACACAGCCATATCTAGGTCAATTCTGCTTAAAAAAACTGACAAGAACAGTAGATCCTCTTCAGTCCAATACACTGTACATGCTGGGAACAGACGCCAGTGCTATTTGCCCTGTGTATGACAATGGGAGCGCAATAGTGACTCTTCTTACCAGAAAACAACTCTTGCTTGTAGGACCAGAAACTGCATGTGATTCAACTCCATTTAGGACTGGAAAACAAATGCTAGCTGGCCTTACAAGAAGCACACTCTCCTTTTGAGAAAAGAGCACTCTTCTACTCTAATGTATTTCCTTTAGGGCTAGAACAGTGAGCTTGCTCTAAACAAAAGAACAGTGCTTCCTACACACAGGCCATATCTAGTTCAAATCTGCTTAGGAAACTGACAAGAACAGTAGATCCTCTTCAGTGAAATACACTGTACATCATGCTGGGAACAGACGCCAGTGCTATTTGCCCTGTGTATGACAATGGGAGCACAATAGTGACTATTCTTTCCAGAAAACAACTCTTGCTCGTAAGACCAAAACTGCATGTGATTCAACTCCATTTAGGACTGGGAAACAAACGCTAGCTCGCCTTACAAGAAACACACTCTGCTTTTGAGAAAAGAGCACTCTTCTACTCTACTGTGTTTCCTATGGGATCTGAACAGTGAGCTTGCTCAGAACAAAAGAACTGTTCTTCCTACACACACGGGCCATGTCTAGTTCAACTCTGCTTAGGAAACTGACAAGAACAGTAGCTCCTCTTCATTCAAATACACTGTACTTGCTGGGAACAGACGTGAGTGCTATTTGCACTGTGTATGGCAATGGGAGCGCAATAGTGACTCTTCTTACCAGAAAACAACTCTTGCTCGTAGGACCAAATACTGCATGTGACTCAACTCCATTTAGGACTGGGAAACAAACGCTAGCTCGCCTTACAAGAAACACACTCTGCTTTTGAGAAAAGAGCACTCTTCTACTCTACTGTGTTTTCTATGGTGTCCGAAAAGTGAGCTTGCTCAGAACAAAAGAACTGTACTTCCTACACACTCGGGCAATATCTAGGTCAACTCTGCTTAGGAAACTGACAAGAACAGTAGCTCCTCTTCATTCAAATACACTGTACTTGCTGGGAACAGACACGAGTGCTATTTACACTGTTTATGGCAATGGGAGCGCAATAGTGACTCTTCTTACCAGAAAACAACTCTTGCTTGTAGGACCAGAAACTGCATGTGATTCGACTCCATTTAGGACTGGGAAACAAATGCTAGCTGGCCTTACAAGAAGCACACTCTCCTTTTGAGAAAAGAGCACTCTTCTACTCTAATGTATTTCCTTTTGGGCTAGAACAGTGAGCTTGCTCTAAACAAAAGAACAGTGCTTCCTACACACAGGCCATATCTAGTTCAAATCTGCTTAGGAAACTGACAAGAACAGTAGATCCTCTTCAGTGAAATACACTGTACATCATGCTGGGAACAGACGCCAGTGCTATTTGCCCTGTGTATGACAATGGGAGCACAATAGTGACTATTCTTTCCAGAAAACAACTCTTGCTCGTAAGACCAAAACTGCATGTGATTCAACTCCATTTAGGACTGGGAAACAAACGCTAGCTCACCTTACATGAAACACACTCTGCTTTTGAGAAAAGAGCACTCTTCTACTCTAATGTGTTTCCTTTAGGGCCAGAACAGTGAGCTTGCTCAAAACAAAAGAACAGTGCTTCCTACACACACAGGCCATATCTAGTTCAACTCTCCTTAGGAAACTAACAACAGGAGGTCGTCTTCAATGCAATACACTTTACATCATGCTGGGAACAGACGCCAGTGCTATTTGCCCTGTATATGACAATGGGAGCACAATAGTGACTATTCTTACCAGAAAACAACTCTTGCTCGTAGGACCAAAACTGCATGTGATTCAACTCCATTTAGGACTGGGAAACAAACGCTAGCTCCCCTTACAAGAAACACACTCTGCTTTTGAGAAAAGAGCACTCTTCTACTCTACTGTGTTTCCTATGGGGTCCGAACAGTGAGCTTGCTCAGAACAAAAGAACTGTGCTTCCTAAACACATGGGCCATGTCTAGTTCAACTCTGCTTAGGATACTGACAAGAACAGTAGCTCCTCTTCATTCCAATACACTATACTTGCTGGGAACAGACGCGAGTGCTATTTGCACTGTGTATGGCAATGGGAGCGCAATAGTGACTATTCTTGCCAGAAAACAACTCTTGCTCGTAGGACCAAATACTGCATGTGACTCAACTCCATTTAGGACTGGGAAACAAACACTAGCTCGCCTTACAAGAAAGACACTCTGCTTTTGAGAAAAGAGCACTCTTCTACTCTACTGTGTGTCCTATGGGGTCCGAACAGTCAGCATGCTCAGAACAAAAGAACTGTGCTTCCTACACACACGGCCATATGTAGTTCAATTCTGCTTAGGAAACTGACAAGAACAGTAGATCCTCTTCAGTCCAATACACTGTACATGCTGGGAACAGACGTCAGTGCTATTTGCACTGTGTATGACAATGGGAGCGCAATAGTGACTCTTCTTACTAGAAAACAACTCTTGCTCGTAGGACCAAAACTGCATGTGATTCAACTCCATTTAGGACTGGGAAACAAACGCTAGCTGGCCTTACAAGAAACACACTCTGCTTTTGAGAAAAGATCACTCTTTTATTCTACTGTGTTTCCTATGGGGTCCGAACAGTGAGGTTGCTCAGAACAAAAGAACTGTGCTTCCTACACACACGGGCCATGTCTAGTTCAACTCTGCTTAGGAAACTGACAAGAACAGTAGCTCCTCTTCATTCCAATACATTGTACTTGCTGGGAACAGACGCGAGTGCTATTTGCACTGTGTATGGCAATGGGAGCGCAATAGTGACTCTTCTTACCAGAAAACAACTCTTGCTCGTAGGACCAAATACTGCATGTGACTCAACTCCATTTAGGACTGGGAAACAAACGCTAGCTTGCCTTACATGAAACACACTCTGCTTTTGAGAAAAGAGCACTCTTCTACTCTACTGTGTTTCCTATGGTGTCCGAACAGTGAACTTGCTCAGAACAAAAGAACTGTGCTTCCTACACACTCAGGCAATAACTAGTTCAACTCTGCTTAGGAAACTGACAAGAACAGTAGCTTCTCTTCAGTCCAATACACAGTACTTGCTGGGAACAGACGCGTGTGCTATTTGCACTGTGTATGGCAATGGGAGCACAATAGTGACTCTTCTTACAAGGAAACAACTCTTGCTCGTAGGACCAGAAACTGCATGTGATTCAACTCCATTTAGGACTGGGAAACAAAAGCTAACTCGCCTTACAAGAAACACACTCTGCTTTTGAGAAAAGAGCACTCTTCTACTCTACTGTGTTTCCTATAGGGCCAAAACAGTGAGCTTGCTCAGTACAAAAGAACTGTGCTTCCTACACACACAGCCATATCTAGGTCAATTCTGCTTAAAAAACTGACAAGAACAGTAGATCCTCTTCAGTCCAATACACTGTACATGCTGGGAACAGACGCCAGTGCTATTTGCCCTGTGTATGACAATGGGAGCGCAATAGTGACTCTTCTTACCAGAAAACAACTCTTGCTTGTAGGACCAGAAACTGCATGTGATTCAACTCCATTTAGGACTGGAAAACAAATGCTAGCTGGCCTTACAAGAAGCACACTCTCCTTTTGAGAAAAGAGCACTCTTCTACTCTAATGTATTTCCTTTAGGGCTAGAACAGTGAGCTTGCTCTAAACAAAAGAACAGTGCTTCCTACACACAGGCCATATCTAGTTCAAATCTGCTTAGGAAACTGACAAGAACAGTAGATCCTCTTCAGTGAAATACACTGTACATCATGCTGGGAACAGACGCCAGTGCTATTTGCCCTGTGTATGAGAATGGGAGCACAATAGTGACTATTCTTTCCAGAAAACAACTCTTGCTCGTAGGACCAAATACTGCATGTGACTCAACTCCATTTAGGACTGGGAAACAAACGCTAGCTCGCCTTACAAGAAACACACTCTGCTTTTGAGAAAAGAGCACTCTTCTACTCTACTGTGTTTCCTATGGGATCCGAACAGTGAGCTTGCTCAGAACAAAAGAACTGTTCTTCCTACACACACGGGCCATGTCTAGTTCAACTCTGCTTAGGAAACTGACAAGAACAGTAGCTCCTCTTCATTCAAATACACTGTACTTGCTGGGAACAGACGTGAGTGCTATTTGCACTGTGTATGGCAATGGGAGCGCAATAGTGACTCTTCTTACCAGAAAACAACTCTTGCTCGTAGGACCAAATACTGCATGTGACTCAACTCCATTTAGGACTGGGAAACAAACGCTAGCTCGCCTTACAAGAAACACACTCTGCTTTTGAGAAAAGAGCACTCTTCTACTCTACTGTGTTTTCTATGGTGTCCGAAAAGTGAGCTTGCTCAGAACAAAAGAACTGTACTTCCTACACACTCGGGCAATATCTAGGTCAACTCTGCTTAGGAAACTGACAAGAACAGTAGCTCCTCTTCATTCAAATACACTGTACTTGCTGGGAACAGACACGAGTGCTATTTGCACTGTTTATGGCAATGGGAGCGCAATAGTGACTCTTCTTACCAGAAAACAACTCTTGCTTGTAGGACCAGAAACTGCATGTGATTCAACTCCATTTAGGACTGGGAAACAAATGCTAGCTGGCCTTACAAGAAGCACACTCTCCTTTTGAGAAAAGAGCACTCTTCTACTCTAATGTATTTCCTTTTGGGCTAGAACAGTGAGCTTGCTCTAAACAAAAGATTGTGCTTCCTACACACAGGCCATATCTAGTTCAAATCTGCTTAGGAAACTGACAAGAACAGTAGATCCTCTTCAGTGAAATACACTGTACATCATGCTGGGAACAGACGCCAGTGCTATTTGCCCTGTGTATGACAATGGGAGCACAATAGTGACTATTCTTTCCAGAAAACAACTCTTGCTCGTAAGACCAAAACTGCTTGTGATTCAACTCCATTTAGGACTGGGAAACAAACGCTAGCTCACCTTACATGAAACACACTCTGCTTTTGAGAAAAGAGCACTCTTCTACTCTAATGTGTTTCCTTTAGGGCCAGAACAGTGAGCTTGCTCAAAACAAAAGAACAGTGCTTCCTACACACACAGGCCATATCTAGTTCAACTCTCCTTAGGAAACTAACAACAGGAGGTCGTCTTCAATGCAATACACTTTACATCATGCTGGGAACAGACGCCAGTGCTATTTGCCCTGTATATGACAATGGGAGCACAATAGTGACTATTCTTACCAGAAAACAACTCTTGCTCGTAGGACCAAAACTGCATGTGATTCAACTCCATTTAGGACTGGGAAACAAACGCTAGCTCCCCTTACAAGAAACACACTCTGCTTTTGAGAAAAGAGCACTCTTCTACTCTACTGTGTTTCCTATGGGGTCCGAACAGTGAGCTTGCTCAGAACAAAAGAACTGTGCTTCCTAAACACATGGGCCATGTCTAGTTCAACTCTGCTTAGGATACTGACAAGAACAGTAGCTCCTCTTCATTCCAATACACTATACTTGCTGGGAACAGACGCGAGTGCTATTTGCACTGTGTATGGCAATGGGAGCGCAATAGTGACTATTCTTGCCAGAAAACAACTCTTGCTCGTAGGACCCAATACTGCATGTGACTCAACTCCATTTAGGACTGGGAAACAAACACTAGCTCGCCTTACAAGAAAGACACTCTGCTTTTGAGAAAAGAGCACTCTTCTACTCTACTGTGTGTCCTATGGGGTCCGAACAGTCAGCATGCTCAGAACAAAAGAACTGTGCTTCCTACACACACGGCCATATGTAGTTCAATTCTGCTTAGGAAACTGACAAGAACAGTAGATCCTCTTCAGTCCAATACACTGTACATGCTGGGAACAGACGCCAGTGCTATTTGCACTGTGTATGACAATGGGAGCGCAATAGTGACTCTTCTTACCAGAAAACAACTCTTGCTCGTAGGACCAAAACTGCATGTGATTCAACTCCATTTAGGACTGGGAAACAAACGCTAGCTGGCCTTACAAGAAACACACTCTGCTTTTGAGAAAAGATCACTCTTTTATTCTACTGTGTTTCCTATGGGGTCCGAACAGTGAGGTTGCTCAGAACAAAAGAACTGTGCTTCCTACACACACGGGCCATGTCTAGTTCAACTCTGCTTAGGAAACTGACAAGAACAGTAGCTCCTCTTCATTCCAATACATTGTACTTGCTGGGAACAGACGCGAGTGCTATTTGCACTGTGTATGGCAATGGGAGCACAATAGTGACTCTTCTTACCAGAAAACAACTCTTGCTCGTAGGACCAAATACTGCATGTGACTCAACTCCATTTAGGACTGGGAAACAAACGCTAGCTTGCCTTACATGAAACACACTCTGCTTTTGAGAAAAGAGCACTCTTCTACTCTACTGTGTTTCCTATGGTGTCCGAACAGTGAACTTGCTCAGAACAAAAGAACTGTGCTTCCTACACACTCAGGCAATAACTAGTTCAACTCTGCTTAGGAAACTGACAAGAACAGTAGCTTCTCTTCAGTCCAATACACAGTACTTGCTGGGAACAGACGCGTGTGCTATTTGCACTGTGTATGGCAATGGGAGCACAATAGTGACTCTTCTTACAAGGAAACAACTCTTGCTCGTAGGACCAGAAACTGCATGTGATTCAACTCCATTTAGGACTGGGAAACAAAAGCTAACTCGCCTTACAAGAAACACACTCTGCTTTTGAGAAAAGAGCACTCTTCTACTCTACTGTGTTTCCTATAGTGCCAAAACAGTGAGCTTGCTCAGTACAAAAGAACTGTGCTTCCTACACACACAGCCATATCTAGGTCAATTCTGCTTAAAAAACTGACAAGAACAGTAGATCCTCTTCAGTCCAATACACTGTACATGCTGGGAACAGACGCCAGTGCTATTTGCCCTGTGTATGACAATGGGAGCGCAATAGTGACTCTTCTTACCAGAAAACAACTCTTGCTTTTAGGACCAGAAACTGCATGTGATTCAACTCCATTTAGGACTGGAAAACAAATGCTAGCTGGCCTTACAAGAAGCACACTCTCCTTTTGAGAAAAGAGCACTCTTCTACTCTAATGTATTTCCTTTAGGGCTAGAACAGTGAGCTTGCTCTAAACAAAAGAACAGTGCTTCCTACACACAGGCCATATCTAGTTCAAATCTGCTTAGGAAACTGACAAGAACAGTAGATCCTCTTCAGTGAAATACACTGTACATCATGCTGGGAACAGACGCCAGTGCTATTTGCCCTGTGTATGACAATGGGAGCACAATAGTGACTATTCTTTCCAGAAAACAACTCTTGCTCGTAAGACCAAAACTGCATGTGATTCAACTCCATTTAGGACTGGGAAACAAACGCTAGCTCGCCTTACAAGAAACACACTCTGCTTTTGAGAAAAGAGCACTCTTCTACTCTACTGTGTTTCCTATGGGATCCGAACAGTGAGCTTGCTCAGAACAAAAGAACTGTTCTTCCTACACACACGGGCCATGTCTAGTTCAACTCTGCTTAGGATACTGACAAGAACAGTAGCTCCTCTTTATTCCAATACACTATACTTGCTGGGAACAGACGCGAGTGCTATTTGCACTGTGTATGGCAATGGGAGCGCAATAGTGTCTATTCTTGCCAGAAAACAACTCTTGCTCGTAGGACCAAATACTGCATGTGACTCAACTCCATTTAGGACTGGGAAACAAACACTAGCTCGCCTTACAAGAAAGACACTCTGCTTTTGAGAAAAGAGCACTCTTCTACTCTACTGTGTGTCCTATGGGGTCCGAACAGTCAGCATGCTCAGAACAAAAGAACTGTGCTTCCTACACACACGGCCATATGTAGTTCAATTCTGCTTAGGAAACTGACAAGAACAGTAGATCCTCTTCAGTCCAATACACTGTACATGCTGGGAACAGACGCCAGTGCTATTTGCACTGTGTATGACAATGGGAGCGCAATAGTGACTCTTCTTACCAGAAAACAACTCTTGCTCGTAGGACCAAAACTGCATGTGATTCAACTCCATTTAGGACTGGGAAACAAACGCTAGCTGGCCTTACAAGAAACACACTCTGCTTTTGAGAAAAGATCACTCTTTTATACTACTGTGTTTCCTATTGGGTCCGAACAGTGAGCTTGCTCAGAACAAAAGAACTGTGATTCATACACACACGGGCCATGTCTAGTTCAACTCTGCTTAGGAAACTGACAAGAACAGAAGATCCTCTTCATTCCAATACACTGTACTTGCTGGGAACAGTCGCGAGTGCTATTGCACTGTGCATGGCAAAGGGAGCGAAATAGTGACTTTTCTTACCAGAAAACAACTCTTGCTCGTAGGACCAAATACTGCATGTGACTCAACTCCATTTAGGACTGGGAAACAAACTCTAGCTCGCCTTACAAGAAACACACTCTGCTTTTGAGAAAAGAGCACTCTTCTACTCTACTGTGTTTCCTATAGGGTCCGAACAGTCAGCTTGCTCAGAACAAAAGAACTGTGGTTCCTACACACACGGGCCATATCTAGTTCAACTCTGCTTAGGAAACTGAGAAGAACAGTAGCTCCTGTTCAGTTGAATACACATTACTTGCTGGGAACAGACGCGAGTGCTATTTGCACTGTGTATGGCAATGGGAGCACAATAGTGACTCTTCTTACCAGGAAACAACTCTTGCTCGTAGGACCAGAAACTGCCTGTGATTCAACTCCATTTAGGACTGGGAAACAAAAGCTAGCTCGCCTTACAAGAAACACACTCTGCTTTTGAGAAAAGAGCACTCTTCTACTCTACTGTTTTTCCTATAGGGTCAAAACAGTGAGCTTGCTCAGTACAAAAGAACTATGCTTCCTACACACACGGCCATATCTAGGTCAATTCTGCTTAGGAAACTGACAAGAACAGTAGATCCTCTTCAGTACAATACACTGTACATGCTGGGAACAGACGCCAGTGCTATTTGCCCTGTGTATGACAATGGGAGCGCAATAGTGACTCTTCTTACCAGAAAACAACTCTTGCTCGTAGGACCAGAAACTGCATGTGATTCAACTCCATTTAGGACTGGGAAACAACCGCTTGCTGGCCTTACAAGAAACACACTCTCCTTTTGAGAAAAGAGCACTCTTCTACTCTAATGTATTTCCTTTAGGGCCAGAACAGTGAGCTTGCTCTAAACAAAAGAACAGTGCTTCCTACACACAGGCCATATCTAGTTCAAATCTGCTTAGGAAACTGACAAGAACAGTAGATCCTCTTCAGTGAAATACACTGTACATCATGCTGGGAACAGACGCCAGTGCTATTTGCCCTGTGTATGACAATGGGAGCACAATAGTGACTATTCTTTCCAGAAAACAACTCTTGCTCCTAGGATCAGAAACTGCATGTGATTCAATTCCATTTAGGACTGGGAAACAAACGCTAGCTCGCCTTACAAGAAACACCCTCTGCTTTAGAGAAAAGAGCACTCTTCTACTCTACTGTGTTTCCTATAGGGCCAGAACAGTGAGCTTGCTCAGAACAAAAGAACTATGCTTCCTACACACACGGGCCATGTCTAGTTCAACTCTGCTTAGGAAACTGACAAGAACAGTAGCTCCTCTTCATTCCAATACACTGTACTTGCTGGGAACAGACGTGAGTGCTATTTGCACTGTGTATGGCAATGGGAGCGCAATAGTGACTCTTCTTACCAGAAAACAACTCTTGCTCGTAGGACCAAATACTGCATGTGACTCAACTCCATTTAGGACTGGGAAACAAACGCTAGCTCGCCTTACAAGAAACACACTCTGCTTTTGAGAAAAGAGCACTCTTCTACTCTACTGTGTTTCCTATGGTGTCCGAACAGTGAGCTTGCTCAGAACAAAAGAACTGTACTTCCTACACACTCGGGCAATATCTAGTTCAACTCTGCTTAGGAAACTGATAAGAACAGTAGCTCCTGTTCCGTTGAATACACATTACTTGCTGGGAACAGACGCGAGTGCTATTTGCACTGTGTATGGCAATGGGAGCACAATAGTGACTCTTCTTACCAGGAAACAACTCTTGATCATAGGACCAGAAACTGCATGTGATTCAACTCCATTTAGGACTAGGAATGAAACGCTAACTCGCCTTACAAGAAACACACTCTGCTTTTGAGAAAAGAGCACTCTTCTACTCTAATGTGTTTCCTTTAGGGCCAGAACAGTGAGCTTGCTCAGAACAAAAGAACTGTGATTCATACACACACAGGCCATGTCTAGTTCAACTCTGCTTAGGAAACTGACAAGAACAGTAGATCCTCTTCATTCCAATACACTGTACTTGCTGGGAACAGACGCGAGTGCTATTGCACTGTGTATGGCAATGGGAGCGAAATAGTGACTTTTCTTACCAGAAAACAACTCTTGCTCGTAGGACCAAATACTGCGTGTGACTCAACTCCATTTAGGACTGGGAAACAAACTCTAGCTCGCCTTACAAGAAACACACTCTGCTTTTGAGAAAAGAGCACTCTTCTACTCTACTGTGTTTCCTATAGTGTCCGAACAGTCAGCTTGCTCAGAACAAAAGAACTGTGCTTCCTACACACACAGGCCATATCTAGTTCAACTCTGCTTAGGAAACTGACAAGAACAGTAGATCCTCTTCAGTCCAATACACTATACTTGCTGGGAACAGACACGAGTGCTACTTGCACTGTTTATGGCAATGGGAGCGCAATAGTGACTCTTCTTACCAGAAAACAACTCTTGCTCGTAGGACCAGAAACTGCATGTGATTCAACTCCATTTAGGACTGGGAAACAAACGCTAGCTCCCCTTACAAAAAACACACTCTGCTTTTGAGAAAAGAGCACTCTTCTACTCTACTGTGTTTCCTATGGGGTCCGAACAGTGAGCTTGCACAGAACAAAAGAACTGTGCTTCCTACACACACGGGCCATGTCTAGTTCAACTCTGCTAAGGGTACTGACAAGAACAGTAGCTCCTCTTCATTCCAATACACTATACTTGCTGGGAACAGACGCGAGTGCTATTTGTACTGTTTATGGCAATGGGAGCGCAATAGTGACTATTCTTGCCAGAAAACAACTCTTGCTCATAGGACCAAATACTGCATGTGACTCAACTCCATTTAGGACTGGGAAACAAACACTAGCTCGCCTTACAAGAAAGACACTCTGCTTTTGAGAAAAGAGCACTCTTCTACTCTACTGTGTGTCCTATGGGGTCCGAACAGTCAGCTTGCTCAGAACAAAAGAACTGTGCTTCCTACACACACGGCCATATGTAGTTCAATTCTGCTTAGGAAACTGACAAGAACAGTAGATCCTCTTCAGTCCAATACACTGTACATGCTGGGAACAGACGCCAGTGCTATTTGCACTGTGTATGACAATGGGAGCGCAATAGTGACTCTTCTTACCAGAAAACAACTCTTGCTCGTAGGACCAAAACTGCATGTGATTCAACTCCATTTAGGACTGGGAAACAAACGCTAGCTGGCCTTACAAGAAACACACTCTGCTTTTGACAAAAGATCACTCTTTTATTCTACTGTGTTTCCTATGGGGTCCGAACAGTGAGGTTGCTCAGAACAAAAGAACTGTGCTTCCTACACACACGGGCCATGTCTAGTTCAACTCTGCTTAGGAAACTGACAAGAACAGTAGCTCCTCTTCATTCCAATACATTGTACTTGCTGGGAACAGACGCGAGTGCTATTTGCACTGTGTATGGCAATGGCAGCGCAATAGTGACTCTTCTTACCAGAAAACAACTCTTGCTCATAGGACCAAATACTGCATGTGACTCAACTCCATTTAGGACTGGGAAACAAATGCTAGCTTGCCTTACATGAAACACACTCTGCTTTTGAGAAAAGGGCACTCTTCTACTCTACTGTGTTTCCTATGGTGTCCGAACAGTGAACTTGCTCAGAACAAAAGAACTGTGCTTCCTACACACTCAGGCAATATCTAGTTCAACTCTGCTTAGGAAACTGACAAGAACAGTAGCTTCTCTTCAGTCCAATACACAGTACTTGCTGGGAACAGACGCGTGTGCTATTTGCACTGTGTATGGCAATGGGAGCACAATAGTGACTCTTCTTACAAGGAAACAACTCTTGCTCGTAGAACCAGAAACTGCATGTGATTCAACTCCATTTAGGACTGGGAAACAAAAGCTAACTCGCCTTACAAGAAACACACTCTGCTTTTGAGAAAAGAGCACTCTTCTACTCTACTGTGTTTCCTATAGGGCCAAAACAGTGAGCTTGCTCAGTACAAAAGAACTGTGCTTCCTACACACACAGCCATATCTAGGTCAATTCTGCTTAAAAAACTGACAAGAACAGTAGATCCTCTTCAGTCCAATACACTGTACATGCTGGGAACAGACGCCAGTGCTATTTGCCCTGTGTATGACAATGGGAGCGCAATAGTGACTCTTCTTACCAGAAAACAACTCTTGCTTGTAGGACCAGAAACTGCATGTGATTCAACTCCATTTAGGACTGGGAAACAAATGCTAGCTGGCCTTACAAGAAGCACACTCTCCTTTTGAGAAAAGTGCCCTCTTCTACTCTAATGTATTTCCTTTTGGGCTAGAACAGTGAGCTTGCTCTAAACAAAAGAACAGTGCTTCCTACACACAGGCCATATCTAGTTCAAATCTGCTTAGGAAACTGACAAGAACAGTAGATCCTCTTCAGTGAAATACACTGTACATCATGCTGGGAACAGACGCCAGTGCTATTTGCCCTGTGTATGACAATGGGAGCACAATAGTGACTATTCTTTCCAGAAAACAACTCTTGCTCGTAAGACCAAAACTGCATGTGATTCAACTCCATTTAGGACTGGGAAACAAACGCTAGCTCACCTTACATGAAACACACTCTGCTTTTGAGAAAAGAGCACTCTTCTACTCTAATGTGTTTCCTTTAGGGCCAGAACAGTGAGCTTGCTCAAAACAAAAGAACAGTGCTTCCTACACACACAGGCCATATCTAGTTCAACTCTCCTTAGGAAACTAACAACAGGAGGTCGTCTTCAATGCAATACACTTTACATCATGCTGGGAACAGACGCCAGTGCTATTTGCCCTGTATATGACAATGGGAGCACAATAGTGACTATTCTTACCAGAAAACAACTCTTGCTCGTAGGACCAAAACTGCATGTGATTCAACTCCATTTAGGACTGGGAAACAAACGCTAGCTCCCCTTACAAGAAACACACTCTGCTTTTGAGAAAAGAGCACTCTTCTACTCTACTGTGTTTCCTATGGGGTCCGAACAGTGAGCTTGCTCAGAACAAAAGAACTGTGCTTCCTAAACACATGGGCCATGTCTAGTTCAACTCTGCTTAGGATACTGACAAGAACAGTAGCTCCTCTTCATTCCAATACACTATACTTGCTGGGAACAGACGCGAGTGCTATTTGCACTGTGTATGGCAATGGGAGCGCAATAGTGACTATTCTTGCCAGAAAACAACTCTTGCTCGTAGGACCAAATACTGCATGTGACTCAACTCCATTTAGGACTGGGAAACAAACACTAGCTCGCCTTACAAGAAAGACACTCTGCTTTTGAGAAAAGAGCACTCTTCTACTCTACTGTGTGTCCTATGGGGTCCGAACAGTCAGCATGCTCAGAACAAAAGAACTGTGCTTCCTACACACACGGCCATATGTAGTTCAATTCTGCTTAGGAAACTGACAAGAACAGTAGATCCTCTTCAGTCCAATACACTGTACATGCTGGGAACAGACGCCAGTGCTATTTGCACTGTGTATGACAATGGGAGCGCAATAGTGACTCTTCTTACCAGAAAACAACTCTTGCTCGTAGGACCAAAACTGCATGTGATTCAACTCCATTTAGGACTGGGAAACAAACGCTAGCTGGCCTTACAAGAAACACACTCTGCTTTTGACAAAAGATCACTCTTTTATTCTACTGTGTTTCCTATGGGGTCCGAACAGTGAGGTTGCTCAGAACAAAAGAACTGTGCTTCCTACACACACGGGCCATGTCTAGTTCAACTCTGCTTAGGAAACTGACAAGAACAGTAGCTCCTCTTCATTCCAATACATTGTACTTGCTGGGAACAGACGCGAGTGCTATTTGCACTGTGTATGGCAATGGGAGCGCAATAGTGACTCTTCTTACCAGAAAACAACTCTTGCTCGTAGGACCAAATACTGCATGTGACTCAACTCCATTTAGGACTGGGAAACAAACGCTAGCTTGCCTTACATGAAACACACTCTGCTTTTGAGAAAAGAGCACTCTTCTACTCTACTGTGTTTCCTATGGTGTCCGAACAGTGAACTTGCTCAGAACAAAAGAACTGTGCTTCCTACACACTCAGGCAATAACTAGTTCAACTCTGCTTAGGAAACTGACAAGAACAGTAGCTTCTCTTCAGTCCAATACACAGTACTTGCTGGGAACAGACGCGTGTGCTATTTGCACTGTGTATGTCAATGGGAACTCAATAGTGACTCTTCTTACAAGGAAACAACTCTTGCTCGTAGGACCAGAAACTGCATGTGATTCAACTCCATTTAGGACTGGGAAACAAAAGCTAACTCGCCTTACAAGAAACACACTCTGCTTTTGAGAAAAGAGCACTCTTCTACTCTACTGTGTTTCCTATAGTGCCAAAACAGTGAGCTTGCTCAGTACAAAAGAACTGTGCTTCCTACACACACAGCCATATCTAGGTCAATTCTGCTTAAAAAACTGACAAGAACAGTAGATCCTCTTCAGTCCAATACACTGTACATGCTGGGAACAGACGCCAGTGCTATTTGCCCTGTGTATGACAATGGGAGCGCAATAGTGACTCTTCTTACCAGAAAACAACTCTTGTTTGTAGGACCAGAAACTGCATGTGATTCAACTCCATTTAGGACTGGAAAACAAATGCTAGCTGGCCTTACAAGAAGCACACTCTCCTTTTGAGAAAAGAGCACTCTTCTACTCTAATGTATTTCCTTTAGGGCTAGAACAGTGAGCTTGCTCTAAACAAAAGAACAGTGCTTCCTACACACAGGCCATATCTAGTTCAAATCTGCTTAGGAAACTGACAAGAACAGTAGATCCTCTTCAGTTTAATACACTGTACATCATGCTGGGAACAGACGCCAGTGCTATTTGCCCTGTGTATGACAATGGGAGCACAATAGTGACTATTCTTTCCAGAAAACAACTCTTGCTCATAAGACCAAAACTGCATGTGATTCAACTCCATTTAGGACTGGGAAACAAACGCTAGCTCGCCTTACAAGAAACACACTCTGCTTTTGAGAAAAGAGCACTCTTCTACTCTACTGTGTTTCCTATGGGATCCGAACAGTGAGCTTGCTCAGAACAAAAGAACTGTTCGTCCTACACACACGGGCCATGTATAGTTCAACTCTGCTTAGGAAACTGACAAGAACAGTAGCTCCTCTTCATTCAAATACACTGTACTTGCTGGGAACAGACGTGAGTGCTATTTGCACTGTGTATGGCAATGGGAGCGCAATAGTGACTCTTCTTACCAGAAAACAACTCTTGCTCGTTGGACCAAATACTGCATGTGACTCAACTCCATTTAGGACTGGGAAACAAACGCTAGCTCGCCTTACAAGAAACACACTCTGCTTTTGAGAAAAGAGCACTCTTCTACTCTACTGTGTTTTCTATGGTGTCCGAAAAGTGAGCTTGCTCAGAACAAAAGAACTGTACTTCCTACACACTCGGGCAATATCTAGGTCAACTCTGCTTAGGAAACTGACAAGAACAGTAGCTCCTCTTCATTCAAATACACTGTACTTGCTGGGAACAGACACGAGTGCTATTTGCACTGTTTATGGCAATGGGAGCGCAATAGTGACTCTTCTTACCAGAAAACAACTCTTGCTTGTAGGACCAGAAACTGCATGTGATTCAACTCCATTTAGGACTGGGAAACAAATGCTAGCTGGCCTTACAAGAAGCACACTCTCCTTTTGAGAAAAGAGCACTCTTCTACTCTAATGTATTTCCTTTTGGGCTAGAACAGTGAGCTTGCTCTAAACAAAAGAACAGTGCTTCCTACACACAGGCCATATCTAGTTCAAATCTGCTTAGGAAACTGACAAGAACAGTAGATCCTCTTCAGTGAAATACACTGTACATCATGCTGGGAACAGACGCCAGTGCTATTTGCCCTGTGTATGACAATGGGAGCACAATAGTGACTATTCTTTCCAGAAAACAACTCTTGCTCGTAAGACCAAAACTGCATGTGATTCAACTCCATTTAGGACTGGGAAACAAACGCTAGCTCACCTTACATGAAACACACTCTGCTTTTGAGAAAAGAGCACTCTTCTACTCTAATGTGTTTCCTTTAGGGCCAGAACAGTGAGCTTGCTCAAAACAAAAGAACAGTGCTTCCTACACACACAGGCCATATCTAGTTCAACTCTCCTTAGGAAACTAACAACAGGAGGTCGTCTTCAATGCAATACACTTTACATCATGCTGGGAACAGACGCCAGTGCTATTTGCCCTGTATATGACAATGGGAGCACAATAGTGACTATTCTTACCAGAAAACAACTCTTGCTCGTAGGACCAAAACTGCATGTGATTCAACTCCATTTAGGACTGGGAAACAAACGCTAGCTCCCCTTACAAGAAACACACTCTGCTTTTGAGAAAAGAGCACTCTTCTACTCTACTGTGTTTCCTATGGGGTCCGAACAGTGAGCTTGCTCAGAACAAAAGAACTGTGCTTCCTAAACACATGGACCATGTCTAGTTCAACTCTGCTTAGGATACTGACAAGAACAGTAGCTCCTCTTCATTCCAATACACTATACTTGCTGGGAACAGACGCGAGTGCTATTTGCACTGTGTATGGCAATGGGAGCGCAATAGTGACTATTCTTGCCAGAAAACAACTCTTGCTCGTAGGACCAAATACTGCATGTGACTCAACTCCATTTAGGACTGGGAAACAAACACTAGCTCGCCTTACAAGAAAGACACTCTGCTTTTGAGAAAAGAGCACTCTTCTACTCTACTGTGTGTCCTATGGGGTCCGAACAGTCAGCATGCTCAGAACAAAAGAACTGTGCTTCCTACACACACGGCCATATGTAGTTCAATTCTGCTTAGGAAACTGACAAGAACAGTAGATCCTCTTCAGTCCAATACACTGTACATGCTGGGAACAGACGCCAGTGCTATTTGCACTGTGTATGACAATGGGAGCGCAATAGTGACTCTTCTTACCAGAAAACAACTCTTGCTCGTAGGACCAAAACTGCATGTGATTCAACTCCATTTAGGACTGGGAAACAAACGCTAGCTGGCCTTACAAGAAACACACTCTGCTTTTGAGAAAAGATCACTCTTTTATTCTACTGTGTTTCCTATGGGGTCCGAACAGTGAGGTTGCTCAGAACAAAAGAACTGTGCTTCCTACACACACGGGCCATGTCTAGTTCAACTCTGCTTAGGAAACTGACAAGAACAGTAGCTCCTCTTCATTCCAATACATTGTACTTGCTGGGAACAGACGCGAGTGCTATTTGCACTGTGTATGGCAATGGGAGCGCAATAGTGACTCTTCTTACCAGAAAACAACTCTTGCTTGTAGGACCAAATACTGCATGTGACTCAACTCCATTTAGGACTGGGAAACAAACGCTAGCTTGCCTTACATGAAACACACTCTGCTTTTGAGAAAAGAGCACTCTTCTACTCTACTGTGTTTCCTATGGTGTCCGAACAGTGAACTTGCTCAGAACAAAAGAACTGTGCTTCCTACACACTCAGGCAATAACTAGTTCAACTCTGCTTAGGAAACTGACAAGAACAGTAGCTTCTCTTCAGTCCAATACACAGTACTTGCTGTGAACAGACGCGTGTGCTATTTGCACTGTGTATGGCAATGGGAGCACAATAGTGACTCTTCTTACAAGGAAACAACTCTTGCTCGTAGGACCAGAAACTGCATGTGATTCAACTCCATTTAGGACTGGGAAACAAAAGCTAACTCGCCTTACAAGAAACACACTCTGCTTTTGAGAAAAGAGCACTCTTCTACTCTACTGTGTTTCCTATAGTGCCAAAACAGTGAGCTTGCTCAGTACAAAAGAACTGTGCTTCCTACACACACAGCCATATCTAGGTCAATTCTGCTTAAAAAACTGACAAGAACAGTAGATCCTCTTCAGTCCAATACACTGTACATGCTGGGAACAGACGCCAGTGCTATTTGCCCTGTGTATGACAATGGGAGCGCAATAGTGACTCTTCTTACCAGAAAACAACTCTTGCTTGTAGGACCAGAAACTGCATGTGATTCAACTCCATTTAGGACTGGAAAACAAATGCTAGCTGGCCTTACAAGAAGCACACTCTCCTTTTGAGAAAAGAGCACTCTTCTACTCTAATGTATTTCCTTTAGGGCTAGAACAGTGAGCTTGCTCTAAACAAAAGAACAGTGCTTCCTACACACAGGCCATATCTAGTTCAAATCTGCTTAGGAAACTGACAAGAACAGTAGATCCTCTTCAGTGAAATACACTGTACATCATGCTGGGAACAGACGCCAGTGCTATTTGCCCTGTGTATGACAATGGGAGCACAATAGTGACTATTCTTTCCAGAAAACAACTCTTGCTCGTAAGACCAAAACTGCATGTGATTCAACTCCATTTAGGACTGGGAAACAAACGCTAGCTCGCCTTACAAGAAACACACTCTGCTTTTGAGAAAAGAGCACTCTTCTACTCTACTGTGTTTCCTATGGGATCCGAACAGTGAGCTTGCTCAGAACAAAAGAACTGTTCTTCCTACACACACGGGCCATGTCTAGTTCAACTCTGCTTAGGAAACTGACAAGAACAGTAGCTCCTCTTCATTCAAATACACTGTACTTGCTGGGAACAGACGAGAGTGCTATTTGCACTGTGTATGGCAATGGGAGCGCAATAGTGACTCTTCTTACCAGAAAACAACTCTTGCTCGTAGGACCAAATACTGCATGTGACTCAACTCCATTTAGGACTGGGAAACAAACGCTAGCTCGCCTTAGAAGAAACACACTCTGCTTTTGAGAAAAGAGCACTCTTCTACTCTACTGTGTTTTCTATGGTGTCCGAAAAGTGAGCTTGCTCAGAACAAAAGAACTGTACTTCCTACACACTCGGGCAATATCTAGGTCAACTCTGCTTAGGAAACTGACAAGAACAGTAGCTCCTCTTCATTCAAATACACTGTACTTGCTGGGAACAGACACGAGTGCTATTTGCACTGTTTATGGCAATGGGAGCGCAATAGTGACTCTTCTTACCAGAAAACAACTCTTGCTTGTAGGACCAGAAACTGCATGTGATTCAACTCCATTTAGGACTGGGAAACAAATGCTAGCTGGCCTTACAAGAAGCACACTCTCCTTTTGAGAAAAGAGCACTCTTCTACTCTAATGTATTTCCTTTTGGGCTAGAACAGTGAGCTTGCTCTAAACAAAAGAACAGTGCTTCCTACACACAGGCCATATCTAGTTCAAATCTGCTTAGGAAACTGACAAGAACAGTAGATCCTCTTCAGTGAAATACACTGTACATCATGCTGGGAACAGACGCCAGTGCTATTTGCCCTGTATATGACAATGGGAACACAATAGTGACTATTCTTTCCAGAAAACAACTCTTGCTCGTAAGACCAAAACTGCATGTGATTCAACTCCATTTAGGACTGGGAAACAAACGCTAGCTCACCTTACATGAAACACACTCTGCTTTTGAGAAAAGAGCACTCTTCTACTCTAATGTGTTTCCTTTAGGGCCAGAACAGTGAGCTTGCTCAAAACAAAAGAACAGTGCTTCCTACACACACAGGCCATATCTAGTTCAACTCTCCTTAGGAAACTAACAACAGGAGGTCGTCTTCAATGCAATACACTTTACATCATGCTGGGAACAGACGCCAGTGCTATTTGCCCTGTATATGACAATGGGAGCACAATAGTGACTATTCTTACCAGAAAACAACTCTTGCTCGTAGGACCAAAACTGCATGTGATTCAACTCCATTTAGGACTGGGAAACAAACGCTAGCTCCCCTTACAAGAAACACACTCTGCTTTTGAGAAAAGAGCACTCTTCTACTCTACTGTGTTTCCTATGGGGTCCGAACAGTGAGCTTGCTCAGAACAAAAGAACTGTGCTTCCTAAACACATGGGCCATGTCTAGTTCAACTCTGCTTAGGATACTGACAAGAACAGTAGCTCCTCTTCATTCCAATACACTATACTTGCTGGGAACAGACGCGAGTGCTATTTGCACTGTGTATGGCAATGGGAGCGCAATAGTGACTATTCTTGCCAGAAAACAACTCTTGCTCGTAGGACCAAATACTGCATGTGACTCAACTCCATTTAGGACTGGGAAACAAACACTAGCTCGCCTTACAAGAAAGACACTCTGCTTTTGAGAAAAGAGCACTCTTCTACTCTACTGTGTGTCCTATGGGGTCCGAACAGTCAGCATGCTCAGAACAAAAGAACTGTGCTTCCTACACACACGGCCATATGTAGTTCAATTCTGCTTAGGAAACTGACAAGAACAGTAGATCCTCTTCAGTCCAATACACTGTACATGCTGGGAACAGACGTCAGTGCTATTTGCACTGTGTATGACAATGGGAGCGCAATAGTGACTCTTCTTACCAGAAAACAACTCTTGCTCGTAGGACCAAAACTGCATGTGATTCAACTCCATTTAGGACTGGGAAACAAACGCTAGCTGGCCTTACAAGAAACACACTCTGCTTTTGAGAAAAGATCACTCTTTTATTCTACTGTGTTTCCTATGGGGTCCGAACAGTGAGGTTGCTCAGAACAAAAGAACTGTGCTTCCTACACACACAGGCCATGTCTAGTTCAACTCTGCTTAGGAAACTGACAAGAACAGTAGCTCCTCTTCATTCCAATACATTGTACTTGCTGGGAACAGACGCGAGTGCTATTTGCACTGTGTATGGCAATGGGAGCGCAATAGTGACTCTTCTTACCAGAAAACAACTCTTGCTTGTAGGACCAAATACTGCATGTGACTCAACTCCATTTAGGACTGGGAAACAAACGCTAGCTTGTCTTACATGAAACACACTCTGCTTTTGAGAAAAGAGCACTCTTCTACTCTACTGTGTTTCCTATAGTGCCAAAACAGTGAGCTTGCTCAGTACAAATGAACTGTGCTTCCTACACACACAGCCATATCTAGGTCAATTCTGCTTAAAAAACTGACAAGAACAGTAGATCCTCTTCAGTCCAATACACTGTACATGCTGGGAACAGACGCCAGTGCTATTTGCCCTGTGTATGACAATGGGAGCGCAATAGTGACTCTTCTTACCAGAAAACAACTCTTGCTTGTAGGACCAGAAACTGCATGTGATTCAACTCCATTTAGGACTGGAAAACAAATGCTAGCTGGCCTTACAAGAAGCACACTCTCCTTTTGAGAAAAGAGCACTCTTCTACTCTAATGTATTTCCTTTAGGGCTAGAACAGTGAGCTTGCTCTAAACAAAAGAACAGTGCTTCCTACACACAGGCCATATCTAGTTCAAATCTGCTTAGGAAACTGACAAGAACAGTAGATCCTCTTCAGTGAAATACACTGTACATCATGCTGGGAACAGACGCCAGTGCTATTTGCCCTGTGTATGACAATGGGAGCACAATAGTGACTATTCTTTCCAGAAAACAACTCTTGCTCATAAGACCAAAACTGCATGTGATTCAACTCCATTTAGGACTGGGAAACAAACGCTAGCTCGCCTTACAAGAAACACACTCTGCTTTTGAGAAAAGAGCACTCTTCTACTCTACTGTGTTTCCTATGGGATCCGAACAGTGAGCTTGCTCAGAACAAAAGAACTGTTCGTCCTACACACACGGGCCATGTATAGTTCAACTCTGCTTAGGAAACTGACAAGAACAGTAGCTCCTCTTCATTCAAATACACTGTACTTGCTGGGAACAGACGTGAGTGCTATTTGCACTGTGTATGGCAATGGGAGCGCAATAGTGACTCTTCTTACCAGAAAACAACTCTTGCTCGTAGGACCAAATACTGCATGTGACTCAACTCCATTTAGGACTGGGAAACAAACGCTAGCTCGCCTTACAAGAAACACACTCTGCTTTTGAGAAAAGAGCACTCTTCTACTCTACTGTGTTTTATATGGTGTCCGAA